>NW_021832436.1:0-167521 GCF_006345805.1 Octopus sinensis | reverse complement strand
TCCCCACAAAAGTGCCCACTAAAATCATCAGAATCGAGTGCATGCACAAAAATTCCAAACTTGTTGTCCTTTATGAAATTTATCTACTATCTGGAGAGTGAGTATACTTTCGTTCGGAGAGTAGTCGGGTCATCATAACTGACCCACTGGTGTCCCTCCACTCCAAATGCCGATTTACCACTCGTGTCGTAGGAAGTTGACAAACTTTTAGTGCAAATCTGTGACGTCACAGAACGACTGACCTCGAAGTAGGACAAATATCCAGGAACGAGAGTGTATTTACCAAACCGCCCTTCTCCTATTGTTGGTGCATCGACACCCGCATGATTAATATTCAACAACGTGAATGTCCGTCCAAAAAATGAAATTCCCACATTAATTTTGTCAGCGGGAATCATCTGGTATTTCAAGTAATGTGCGGGAATCCTCTGCCGTGAAATGAACAAAAGACCTGATTGTGTAGCCAATTCGAATACAACGGACTGTGCAAGTGCGTTTTATTGGACGAGACGTTATAAAAATCGTGCGTGAGCAGATTGATAAAGTCGAGGTATCTACAGGCATGTCAACATGATTGTACTTATTTAGGTTGGACAAATCATACGATTTTTGTAAAATTTCAAAATACCCTGCTAGGGAGGCGCTAAGTATCGTTTTCTTGCCAAGTATTTGAATTTTATTTCTCAACGTCTAAAAGTGTGGACGTATTGATTACTCTAATTAAAGTAAGAAAAGCAAGTTTGGATGAAGGATACTCCCAGTCTATATTAATGCCATCGAAATTATGTTTGTCAAGATACAGTAACGCTTCCTGCACGAATGACTCCGTAGTCGATAAATTCTTGACGACTTTGGAATAACCGTTGCTCTTTTCCCCACACCCACCGATAGATAAAATGACCTTAAGGTCCTTATTTATCAATTTCAAGTCCAGAACTCGTTCGTACATTCCCTTAACTGCGAGTGTCTGTTGAAGGCACAACCAGAATCGGTAGACTCATCGTTATCTCGAGAGGGGGAGATGGTATAATTCTCGATAATTGCGTGTTGGTAAATTATGTGTGTGCATAGCAATGGATCTATGTTTTCTGGGACAAATTTTGCTCTCCCTGGCCTATCCTGAACCCAATTGTTGTAAATGCAAAATATGTTAATGTTTGCTGTCATGAGACCCGCCACGAGAATCTCGAAAATAAAATAATATGATCAAACCATCATTAAGCACTTAGTCCAACCCATTTGCAGTTGTACTACTAATTGCTTATATATATTCCCACATTGATTTTTTTGGAGGCATTATCTAATAATACTACAAGTACAAATTAAAAGTTTAAGAGGAATACTAAAAGAGACTGTAAATAGACGAAAATATTCCAATCTGTATACTTAAAATGAGACTAAACAATAAAAGTAACAAAATATTGTTAATGATATGTTGCGAAACGCTATTGAATTCGCGCCGAGAGTAAAACCATGACAGCTATCATCAATGTTAATTCAAAAATTAACGATTGTTTAATAGAAAAATACTGACAAATTAATCACTTTTAACTATTTTTAACAGTAGTTAGATTTTTTCGGTATGGTTGTTGAAACTTTAGTAAATAAGGAGAGGATTCGTTTCATAATCTTTCTGAATACAAACCTTCTAGCTAATTATAAAATAAATAAAATATTTTCAATGTTTATTTCATATTTTGATCTATTCACTCCCATCTTTCTGTTCCATAATACAGAGAATCCAAATTAACTTTTGGGAAATAAAACTAAAATTTCATGTTTCGAGATTGTATTGAACTTCTGCTGCGTCTACTTCCGTATTTTGTGCAACATTATTGAATCTAAGAATTACTCGATATCTCTCAAACGGAATAACGTCAACAAAAAAATAAAACAAACAATTTATCAATGGATAAGTGAGGCGTTTTATTGTATAAAAACAGACTTTCTCATTTGTTTTATTTATTATTTAAATTTAAGCTCATGATTTTGGATAAACTCGCTTGATGATAGTTCACTTTCGCTTGATTACATAAACTCTCCTCTGCCAACTGCATCTAAAGCATTTTGTCCACAATCGTTTTTTGATAGATTTTTAGAAATAATTTTCATTTCTTCGTGCTATATTTATTGTTATCCCAAAATCACCGGGTTATAAAGAAAAAAAGAGAAAAATCCTAGCTAACTAAGTGATCCCAGACCATAGCAATGGAGGTTTTGTCCGATGTGGAAGAGAGTTCTGGATGGCTCTCCAGAAAGGGCATGTCTCTTCGTGCTTTTTAATGCAATAACAAGCTTGTGAAGTCGACTAGTATTTCCCACACATATTTTTCCGCCAATAAAAATGAAAATTTTTTTCATGTCTAAGAGACGAATTTCGGTAAGTTTTACTCTTCATAATCCTTAACAAAAATCCAGGTCTGAAAGTTTTTATGTTATCAAAATAATCATTTTTTTTGGTTGTTTTCAGTTGTTGATATTTTTCCAAATATGCTGTTACAAAAAATTTTTTGAATAAAATTGGAAATGAAATGGACGGGGATATTGTATAATTGTTGGTCCTTTTTAGATGTTAATATGATTAAATGTTGAAGGCATTGTATTCTATTTTTGATGACTTAAAAGGCTCACATTCAAAAAGATTATGGGACATGCCCTTCTCTTAGATCAGTGATTCTCAACTGCGGCCCCTAGGATTTATTTTTTATTTGTTGTTGTGATGTCGAATTCTAAACGTTTTCGGAAAATTTCCGAGGAAAATAGGATTTTTCAACACAGCTGGGAAGAAAAATATTTCATTATTAAAATCAATGGAAAGGCTTGTTACCTAATATGCAATTCTATTATTGTAACTTTAAAAACGTATACAATCGAACGGCACTACCGTTCCCACTCTATTCTTTATGACAAATTTAGTGGTGTTTCTCGGACGAAAAAACTAAAACAAATGAAAGAAGATTATTTAAAGCGATGATCCACTTTTAAAGTGGCACATATTCGTCTAATACTAACCTGGCATCATACAAAATTAGTTACCTATTGGCTAAAAATATGAAGCCTTATTCTGATGGCGAATTATATAAAACGGCAATCGAAATATTTGCATCGGAATGTTTGTTAAAAATTATTTGCGGCCCCTGTAATTTTTTTTAATTTGCGGCCCCTGAGTAAAGAAGCTTGAGAATCACTGTTTTAGATTAACAAGGTTTGAATAACTGTACAATATTCAGTTACTATTGTTGCAAGACTGTCTAACAATTTTGTCAACCATGCTAAGTCGGTAATAAAAACACATGCAAAAAGATCACTAAGTTGAATGTAGCAACTATGACTAATAATTATTATTTCTAATCTTGAAAAAACCGATGAATATAAAACGACCACAAGCAACTCAATTCATTAATTAATGCACATCATTTATTGATCTTTACTAACTTCAAGCATTCCATAATTTGGTCGGCAAAGGAAATAATAACTAACAACTACTTAATCTAATTTTGAAAAAAATTGAGACAAATCAACGAACAAAGGAATTATAAAATCGAGCCCGTTTGATGCGTTTGCCTTGTTCAACATGACCGTTTGGCAACCGCTTCCTATTTCAATGAGCAACCAAAAGGACAAACTTATAAGTTAGGACAGGCAATGCAGAGCAAGGAATAGTCCAGGACGAAATGATTGTAAATTTATAAACTGGAGGACAGTGCATGACGTCGCGAACAATAAGCTTAATATTACGGAGGCTTTTTGTCCTCGTCTGCTCTGAAGTGTCACCCTTTAGTCTACTCAACTCCGCTTGAGCCAACAACCCCACGTACTGAAGTCTGTCGAAATATATCCGACCCACAACCGAGATAAAAGCTTGGTGATCATTTCGTTTGACGGGAGCAATCCCAGTTTTCCAAATTGATGCAGAACTGTCAAAAGAGCTTCACATGACTGACAAGAGTCGAGAAGACGCAAGGAAGTATCTGCTGACTTGATCCACATGACTTGTCTCTATACATCCTGACAAACAACGACCAAAGTAGTCTTTACTAGTAGATTGATGGCTTCCCGGAGAGTGGGAGCAGAATTTTGTAACAATTTCGAGTCGCAGTTGAGTATCAAATCTGCCAAGGACGAAATGAGAGGGATATGCTTGGCCATGTCGCAGCCAATGAGACGTGAGAGAGCAACAGGGACGAAATACTCTGCAATTGCATTCGCGTATTCACTCGCATTCAAAATAAAGGATGTTACTTACCGAAAATACAAAATTGCTTGATTTGATAAATTCTGCCATCTCGAACACTTCTTTCTCGCTGGGAGAAGCCTACGAATCACCGACAAAGCAAACAATCTGACTCTTTGAGAAAACCTTAAATGCGGGAACTAATATCCTTGGCCTTTGTGTAGAAAGGACTGGGATACTGTTCATGATCTTAAGGCAAATGGTGGCTTGCGGCAGTGGAGAATCGGCAATTATCTGCATCGTTAAGAGCGATATACTCCGGCAATCTTGTTGACAAAATATTGGACGTTCTCCTTTCCGCAATCTCGTAGAATTATAGCCATTCTGTCGATGAAGAAATCGAGCTGGGTCGACTGGCAGAAAGCAAAGACAGGCAATAAAAATCCGTCAATGGTCACTAAAATTGGAGAGGAGAAGCAACTCTTAAAGTCGATTTTGCATAATTGAAGAAGAGTACGTCCGGTCAACGTTTTTTCCATTTCTGAGAAAAACAACTGGGCACATTTGTTGGCCAGACGTGACACAAAGTCCGTATCCTTCTTACAAATCGAGAGGAGGCCTGTAAGTGCAATGGAACGAATCTGAGACTTGTCGACCAGTCCAAACCTGCGACTCATCGTCTGTGAGAAAGTCAAGCATAGCGTTGAAGCTCTCCACTTTGTGGTCGGGAAAATCTGAGAAGAATCTTACTATAAATTGGGAGGCGAGTTTTTTCTCCTGAGGACCAAAAGTAACCGCCTTCAGAATAGTCTCGTATGCCTCTTATTAATGGAGTGGGAATACACTTGAGCAATATTCTGCTTGGCCTTGGGTGATGACATTATATGCTTCGTAGAGAGTGTCTATCATTGCGACCACAAGAGAATGATTATTTGATTAAAATATATTTTTAAGACAAACAGTGCATTTTAAACATAAACTCAAAGAAACTACACATTCTACTGGTTTTGAAAGCCGTAGCTAAATGTGGAGAGTTGAAAGGGGAGAGATCCCGATTGCTCAACAGTTTCAACTAAACGTGAGTAAACCGTCTCCAACCACATGTTCACTCATCCCCACTCTGTTAGACCGTACGTACAATCCTATCAGTGAAGCATGACACACAACCATATGAGTGTTCTAAAATAGTGACATCCCAGACATATTGGAGAAGGAAATCCAAGGAGTCGTTCCCTCCAACCTCTTCGAGAGATGCGAAACAAGAGGAGTAGTCCATTACTGTCAGGCACTGAGTGAGTAGAGCCATCTACTACATAAAAACACTGGGGCACTTGGGAATGCAGTTTTAAAAGACTGCAGCACTTGATCATGGCCTGTACGAGCTACAAATAAATAATGAATGTCAGCCTCATCCGATATCACACTTGGAAGCAACTCTACGTCGAAGAATGAACTGGACAAACAAACGAACAGACAGTACGTCCCCAACGCCCGACCATACTCCTCGCATACTTCAATAGTCAATAAATCAATACAAAATTGAAAGTCGGCCTCGACAAACAACCAAGCCACTTGGTCTAATGACCTCATCTTCAAAAAGAGTGCGTCCAATGAATGTTGTACGACGGATATGTTAATGGAGTCGTCACAACTGTGTTATTACACAACAACTCACCAAATGTTCTTGACGCTATTCCACATGTGGCAATGGGGGTATTTCATTTTTGAAGAGACGTTGGGCTATCATTATTAGTGGCACTCCCAACCTCGTTCTTGATGTAGAGCGTGAGCAACAAAGACCCCACTAACTCTAACACTCCCACGTTCTTGGATTACAATCTCACATGTCCTACCGATATATGCCCAATCAATTCATTCAGCCAATTCAAGTCGTCAAGGGCACTACACACTAGCACAATCATGACTAATAGACACACCCAGCGTCACTGCACTCTCGAGATCTGTCGAGTCGGGACTGTCGATGACTAACAGAACTCTGACAAAAACAGAGACGAGTGCGACGGCTGGACAGAGAGAGCGATGATTGGTCGAAATGAAGGCGAAATTGTTCGAGTCAGTCAAGAGAGTGGCCAATCCTCTGAGTTGTCCAGGAATTGGTTTGTGTGCCAAAGAAGAAGACAGAAGGGACATAATGAGAGTATGGCAGGGAGTGCAAGCCAGACAGGATATCTCCACACTGTACCACAGCAACTCATAGCACAAGGCTTGATTTCCCTGAGCCAGTTTGACAGCTTCGTTTATAAATCGAGCCGCCATGGGATAGTCGTGGGCAATGGTTGCATTATTCACCGCTTTTATAACCAAACAAGAAATAACGTCCGTGGATGGCCTGCAAGTCAATTCGTTGGGACACTAAAATACTCCTGTGAATCATAAACCAGGAATCGGAGTGCTTGCATTAGGAAAGACATCTGGGGAATCGCTCTGCTCATAAACTCCCAAACAGTCGCAAAGTCGTTGCTCCACAGAAACGAGTCATAATTGGTCGAGTTCGAAGATTGGCAGCACTGGCAGATTCTTCTGGGTTGGTTCCCGTCGACAAGCAGATCGGAAAAATGAGAAAGAACTTTCTCGGAGAGCATTGGCTTGATAAGTGGAATGCTATGGTCATCCGAAAACAAGGAGAGAATACTGAAACACTTACACTTTTATATACGTTAGGATTGAGATCTCCGACATGAAGATAAAGTCCACAGTCCAACCTAGCACTCATTTCGAAGTACAACTGTGTCCGAGTGAGGGCATAGGACTCTTTGTACTCAGAGGAGAGGGAGATGACTTGAGCCAGTGGGATACTATACGAGTCAGCACTGGTGAAGGCGATGCAATACGCCTGCAGTTCATTAACGGGGAATTGATCAAGCAAAGGAGAAACTCTCCCAGCGAATTCATGATATTTGGAGGAAATCTGCTGGAATATGGAATAGGAGAGGGGCACATTCCCCAACAAAAAAGAGACTCGACCGACATCCAGGCCAATCTACAGTCAAATAACAGCCCAACCAGGAGTGCCAACTCTAGACAGTCGACGGAGATTCCCTGATCGGGTCTGAACAGGACTTGTCCAGAAAAGTGTTCGGAAGGTTGAACAAAAGCAAGTGAGGAGGGCATTTCAATATCCGTCAAAGTGGCAGAAAAGTCAGACAAATACTGATTGGAGGAAGTCAGATACTCGGTCTATGTTAGACACGAATAGTCAACCAGTTTATAGTAGAACGCAGGTGGAGACTCACTCATCTCGCCTCTTCTTGTCTTCTCTTTCACAAACTTGTGATTCTCGTGGAATTTGCTCGTGAGGATCCTTCAAATGGGGGAATCACTACAACCAGCGGTGGACGAGCATTTTAGCGAAGATAAGGAGAGGAGGATCGGGAGAGAAGGGGGCAGTGATGTGGGGGAACATGTCGTGCTCGGCAACGGGGAGGGTGTGTTTGAGTAAAAGGAGGGCAATGTACATCACGTGGTGATTGGGCAGACTGGCGTGTGAGTGAATTCTACCTCTCAAACAGCAGTTCGACATTCCATTTCAAAAAAGCACATATTTTGAGGACGATTACAGAGCAGGCTATTAATTTCGCATTTTCTTGGAAGGACGCTTAAACTGACCACATTTCTGACTCACCCACTAGCTGGTCCTCCTCCATTCCTATCACTGCGCGGAATTGTGGCAGTGCCTTTTTGAGAATGTAGACTGATCTAAAACCTGTTCTATCATTATCTCCGATTCAACCTGGTCTGTTTTCGTTAATGATGTTATCGAGTAGAGTGTGGTCCAGTAAAAGGTCGGACAATTCCACATCAGCCATTCTCTCTCATAATAGGCAATTTATTTTTGCAATATTCGCAATTAAAATATTTTTTCTTTTTGATTAAATAAAATTCATTAAAATGATTAATAATTGGCAATTAGTAATTTAAAGAATCCTAAGTATGCTTGAAATTAAGGCATACATCCAGAAAAAGGCCCTAACCCCAACCCCTTCTGGAAAGGGTGGCACAAGCGAGATAACTTTACTAACGTTATTTTGCGGTGTGCTTATTAATAATAATAATCCAGAAAAAGACATAAATCCAGACACTGGTGTTGCGGAAGACATTAGAAAGCATGCAAGCCGACACAAGGCACGGGTTATCGATGCCTGTTAAAGAAGTAGCCCCTGAATCTAGACTGCGCGTTGACATGAATCTGCCCATCCGTGCACTGAACGTGGGCTCTAAGAGGGTGAGGTTGATTGAATAAAACACTAAAAATAACGAAAACGGAAATAAGTATGTTGCTAGATCTGTATCTCGGATTATTAATTTTTTAATTTGAAGGTATATGTCACCAACCATGTACTACGAGCAACCAAAGGCGTTTTAATCAATATTACGATAGTAGCTCAACAGCTATTCGACAGTCAATAACAACGTGGTGTGACGTATAATATCACTTTATCAAAAAAGATGTTTCCATACAGAATATGGTCGAATGAATATCGAATAATTGAACAGATCCTTAAAAAGAAACGATTAAAATTTTGAACAAGCACAATAAATCCCGACAAAAAAATTGCAAAAAGCACAAAAAATACATGATGATTAACGACAAGATGTACCTTACAGATTCGAATGGAAATCAAACTTGTAATTTTTATGGATAATGAAAAAGAGATGTAAGTGTTCACCTCTGCACAGTCTTACCCAAGCTCATCTTTGTATGAATAAAAAGGAGTATCCATGCAATAATAAATGGGTCTTAATAAATTCATGTGAAATATCTAAGTTTTCTACTCTTTCAAAGTTTGTTTCTATAAACGAATTTGTGCGAAATATGTTATTTTTATTTTTCCGTAACTGAAAATGCATTAAATTTGTTGTTTATTCTTCCGACAACGTATTTATGTGAACATGGCTTTTCAGCACTTCTCAATATAAAAATAAGCATCGTGCAAGACTGAATACTGAGGATGACATCAGAGTATGTTTGTCGATAATTATTATTAAAATTTTATTAGTTTAGTTCATATTCTATAAATTTATTTTATAATGTTTTAAATACTCGTTATTGCTGCACGTGATGGTATGTATTAACTAAGTAAGATAATGCCATAATGTAAATGTTTTTCTCTTACGCATCTAAAAAATAAACGATAGGCAAAGTCAAAAATAAACCTGTCTAATAATGTACATCCAAAAAGTAGAAAGTCCAAGAAGATAGTGGCCAGAATATTAAAGAATCAGAATAGGACCAAGTAAACATTTGGTTACAGTTTAGGATTTTTGACGATAAAATCAAAAGACTAGAAATAAAGGGTATTTATGCACTTTAAGTGATAGCGCAGCGAATACTGTGGTTCAAGAATCAGGTTTCCTCGTTGTGTGACCCCCTGAACTACTCCGAGATGGTCACTCTGGTTGAGCTGTATACATGTGTGTGACACGGCAGTTACCTAAGTCGACTTGACCAGGAGTTGGTCCAAATCCAGTCAGCTTACAGATCTAACCAAGTGGGAAGGAATTCTTCTCGCGCACGGAAAATTGAATTGATCAAACAATTTGAACTAAACGAGTTTGTCTCGACAGGATTCGGTAGTGGGAAATTATTTACTCTCAGAAGTGCCTGACGTCCTTTCCCTCTCCGGTTTGACTAGATTAAAGTATTCGACTTTTTGACAATTCAGACAATGGGACTGCCAACTCAATTCCATTCCTTCCATCCAGACTGTAAAGATTAAAAAACCATTAATTTAAATAAATTTGACTTTTTAAGACCATCTTTCCTATGCGTTGTGTATTCACTTTAAACGATACCTTCTCATTATAAACGTGTGGAGCAGTCGTTCCCAACTGGGTTCCGCGGAATCAATTTTAGGCTCCGCAAAATTTATTATAAATTTTATGATAAAGCAAATGGTTCTAAATTGTGCTAGTATTCATTGTATTATTCACCGACATGCTCTGGTGTTCGGTAAGTTTTGGAGGCTGGTGTCAAAATCTCCAATCTCATCTATTCAAAATATTCTGCGACTAAGTTGAATGCAATCATTCCTTTTTCATATTGAAATAAGATGATTGTAATGTGGAAAAGTATTGCAACGTTTGTTCAATTATTCTCAAAAGTCAAAATTTTCCAATTCACTCAAATTTGGAAAACAATTTTTCTACAGAGAATTTCATATTTGATTTCTATTCGCGCAAAACTTAATAAATTTACATAGCTTCAAAGAAAATATCAAACTATTTTTATTTTAAATGACAAGTAAAGGCATTGAATTTTGGAAGTCTTCCGTTGATAAAAATAAAATTGGGTTCAAATCCATTCAATGTTGAAGTAATACTAGCAAATCTAACATCAGTTGAATATTAACATCATATTTATTGAAATCAGAATACAATTCAAAAGATCTATAAAGATGAATCCCTGTTTAATTTTTGGAGAGCAAACATCTCTAAATATCCTGATGTCTCGGAAAGAGCTAAACGCACAGTATTAGCTTTCCCAACATTTTACTTATGCGAGTCAAAGTTACAGTGCAACCAAAACAAAATATAGAAATAAACTCAATGCTTCAGCTGATAAGGTTACAGTTGTCGGCTATAACATTACATAACTATGCTATAATAAAAAATTACCTTAATTTGCTTTTTGGTTATAATAATTATGTTTTAAATAAAAATTTTAATAATTTAATTGGAAGAGTTCCGCAGAAAAAAATTAACGCAAAAGGGTTCCGCAAACATCTTAAAATTGGGACCACTTGTGTAGAAGTACATTTAGTAAGCGTATTTTTTTAAGCGTATTTAATATTAGTCGTCCTCATACTTGCATCCAATAAGTAGAAAAGGTGAAGGTGCACCTTAACCTTGCTGATATGCGACCTTCATATTTTTACTTGATGTGTGTTATTTCCAATTGCACAATAATTGTGTCATGCGTTAACATTCTCAATCGATAAATGAAAGGTATTTGTGAATACTTAATATTTATTAAAATTAGATTATTAAATTTAGATTAGTTATTTATATATATTGTTTAAATTAAAAAATAGCGCTTTGAAATAGTTTGAATAGACGCTTTAATGTTTGATCATTTTCGTCGTCCCGATTCTTCCGATAAACTAATATCCAACATGTAACTTTTGCATACCAGCAGTCAAAAAAATACCTCAATTACCAATCTTAGGAGGTTCGTCACCATTGGGACAACGATTATACTCACTAATTACATTTTTTCCATCAGATCCGAGTGCCTAGTCCAGTTCATCCGCTTCCTTGTGGACATTTGTTTGCACTATAGAGCATTTGGATATGTATTACTCTGACCCGACAGTGTAGATCTCTTCTCTACTCCTTATTATTAAAATCACATGCGTCGACCTGGTCTGCCTTTTCTTTATGGACAGTCGACTGGCTCTCGCCCTCTCGGTGACCCTCCTCTGGACTGAACTAATCAGCAATGCGGGTAAGAATCACATTCCTCATCAGATATGCCATTGTGGAGGGCAGTTCTCGCTTTCCTGCTGTGCCTTCATGTCAGTGGCGGATGGGACGTTCTCTCCCTTGAGTCAGGGATGCCTCAAAACACGGTCTACTACTTTCTGGCAGTCAACAGGTTCTTCCACTCTCCATTCCCAGTGTTGCCTGTCGAGTCGTCCAGTCCTGTCACCTATTCAGGGAATATTTCTCAGAGAGAATTAAGCTTGTGGCGTTCCATTCCACTTGCTTTCTCTTATCTGTATTGGCTGTCCTTTAGTTTTAGTCCATGCTCACTGATGCCAATCTTCTACACAAATTCCGAGACTTTGAATTCCCAGTTTCTTTTAATGAATGTCGTACAGCGACCTCCCTTCATGAATCGCGGTTTTGTGATCGCCTGCATTTTAGATTGGCGGAGAATGAGAGGTTGTCTGGGTTTGTTGCTAAACTGGGGGGATTGCGCAAATATTTGACTGAATTAAGGGGAAATAAGGACGAACTGAGTGGAATGTAATTGTGGTTTTTCATATATTTTAGTGTTTCCGAACTTGGGCAAGCGAGGGTGTGGCTCGACCGATTAGCTGAGTTAGCAGTGAAGAGTATTCAGATCGAAAGGGCCAAGGAGAGGTACCCCAGCTAATTGTAATTCTGCAGTACTTTAGAGAGTCCGGATGCTAGCATTTTGGAGCTCAAAATAAAAGAACAGATGGGTGTCATTGATGCGTTACAAGACCAAATAAATGTTTACCGTGTTGAATTTTATCTCAGGATTTGAGTGGGTCGAACAATGAGTATATCTCTTTGAAAGAACGAGTGAATGTTCTGGAAAAGAAGGTCTGTCAGCAGGGAGATAGTCTCAAATCGGAAACTAGACTCAAAATGAATCTCTTTGCTGCATTGGACAATCTCACTCAGGAGTTGAAGGCGAGAGACGGTTGTAAGTACTTAGAAATACTTAAGACCCAGACGGTCATGGACCATCTCCGTCCTTGTGACGTTTGTAATTTTTGATATTCAAACATATTTTTCAGTTATTTTTGTAGTTATAATGACAAACTGTTCTGTATTTCTCCATAAATAAGCGGTAGTTTATTCTTTTTTTAATTTACATTACCTGCGTCAGTATTTTTTCTAAAAACACATTCCTAGGCTTTTAGGGAGATGACGACCTTCTCCATTTCTTTCCACTTTAAATTTGAATTCTTTATTCATTCTTTCAACTGGGAACGCCATTGCTTTTTAAAATATTTTTGTTGGTCTTAGAACAATTTCAAATTAACTTCTCGTTAAGTAAGGTTGATTTTAGTCCTTTAAAAAATGCTCTTTTTGATTGCAGCAACTTTTTTCCACTGTCATCGGACTTTGTGTTTTCCATCTTAGTTTGTTGCCGCTTGCATCTTTTTTATATGTTACGGGCAAAGTCATTAATCCGGGCAATTAAATAAATTGCACAAATTTAAGGCCTTCAGTCCACCTGATTTGCTTTTTCTACAGATCCTTGTGATTGACTTTGGCGGAGTTTTCCGTGTACAATTTTATTTTCGTCCCAAAGTTTACAAACATCATTCACAATTGAGTTTGTAAACTCTCTTCCATCGTCACTTTGTAATATATCAGGAGCACCGAATATTGTAAATAAGTCCATCTATTTTATACAATTACTAGCTCAGCAGTTCGCTTCGCTCACTGCGAGCTAGCTCCTGCGGAGGCCCTGCTCGCTACGCTCGCAGTTTCCTTAAATAACTATAAATTTATGTAGATATATAAATGCGACCTGCTTTGATATAACCTTATTCTAAGGCCTGTGGATAAACGATGTTTGCAGTCCGTCCATCCTTGGCAAATATAAATAAATTTCTCTTCTACCTACCCTTGAGCACCCCACATACAGCTGGCCATGTGAAAAGCACTCGTTCTCTAAAAATAAGCCTACTACCTTTAAAGACTGTCCCTGGGCCTTGTTTATTGTCATAGCAAAACTTATCTTCAGCGGAAATTGTAGTCTCTTAAATCTATCGCAGGCCCTTTCATGGTCCATAATAACGTCGACCGATTTATATATTCTTTCTCTGCCAGGGATTTTCATTAATAAATCTAAATTTATATTAAGTACCTCATCATTAAGTGGAGCTAATATAGCTCGTTCACGCAGCCAGTCGAAATTCACGTAGTGTTCAGATAGTTCGGAATAGACGGCATTCAATAATTCTTCTGCTGTTCTACGAAAATACATAATTCTTCCGGTAGCCTAATTTTCTGGTCGTGCATTTCTGAAGTGATTGCCCCATTTCCAATATCTAGAAGGATTTGTGGGAATATGCTATTAACGCCTTGTAAATGTGCATGTACATTTACATCTAAGCTTACCTTTTTCACGTGTGTCACAAATATGACGATTTGAGGCAGGCATTCAATTCATCCGCAGGCGTCCCTCTTTGAATAATTGGCAGCGTCTGTCTAAAATCACCTGCCAATACAACTAATGCTCCCCCAAACAAATGGTCGCTACAATTCTTGATATCTCTATATGTTCGGTCAACTGCTTGAATGCGCCTTTATGAGCCATCGTACATTCATCCCAAACAATTAACCTAGAATGCATAATTCTATTACCGTAGTTGAGTCTAACAGCAGTCCTGACCTTGTTCAGCTGTTGTCTAAGTTCCCTCACCATTTAAGCACATCTTCCCTCGTTTCTCTTTTTTGTTATATGGTTCATATTCTCTTGTTTGTTAACATTCTCAGATCTCTCTTTATAGGACATTCTTATGATTTTGTAAACGCGAATCAGTAATTTATATTAAATTTTCTACGTAAATTTATTTAGTGAAATTTATGTAAAGTGTATTATCCAATCAAAGCCATTATACTTAATTGCCTCTATGTTTAAAGGAATTGAAACTTTAGCATAATCGAACTTGTCTGTTTCGGTAAGAAAATGATAATCAGCTTCATCTTTGTAGTATTATAAGGAAAAAAATTAAAGCCTGTTAAATCAAGGAGATTTAAATATAGGCAAATTGAAATTTACATGACTAATTTAAATTTTATTTGCCTCTATCTTTTAAGAAATCTAAACAGTAGCATAATCGAATTTGTCAGTTTCGGCAGTTAAAAAGAATCAATTATGTAAATCTCTAATAATTTTTGCTTTTTCCTTTTTAGTGGTTTTCAAAATCTGATAATTGCACAGTCTATTCATGGTCGATAACATTAGAGCTTTTATTTTATTTTTTTAACGAAAATTTAACAAAAAAGAATTTATGTCATCGAAAAAAGATAGCTAAGCTAATTAATGGCCTCACGAGGCTTGAAGGTTGTGGAGGACCTCATCATGTGAGTCGAGGACTTTCTTGTCGTTCATTTTAACAAAAACGCAGAAAATTTTTTTTTTTAATTTTTGGGCTTGAAGGTTTTGGGGGACCACATCATGTGAGTCGAGGACTTTCTTGTTGTTCATTTTAACAAAAACGCAGAAAATAATTTTTTTTAATTTTTTGCTTGAAGGTTTTGAGGGACCACATCATGTGAGTCGAGGACTTTCTTGTTGTTCATTTTAACAAAAACGCAGAAAATAATTTTTTTTAATTTTTTGGCTTGAAGGTTTTTAGGGACCACATCATGTGAGTCGAGGACTTTCTTGTTGTTCATTTTAACAAAAACGCAGAAAATAATTTTTTTAATTTTTTGGCTTGAAGGTTTTGGGGGACCACATCATGTGAGTCGAGGACTTTCTTGTTGTTTATTTTAACAAAAACGCAGAAAATAATTTTTTTAATTTTTTGGCTTGAAAGTTTTGGGGGACCACATCATGTGAGTCGAGGACTTTCTTGTTGTTCATTTTAACAAAAACGCAGAAAATAATTTTTTTAATTTTTTACCTTGAAGGTTTGGGGGACCACATCATGTGAGTCGAGGACTTTCTTGTTGTTCATTTTAACAAAAACGCAGAAAATAATTTTTTTTATTTTTTACCTTGAAGGTTTTGGGGGACCACATCATGTGAGTCGAGGACTTTCTTGTTGTTCATTTTAACAAAAACGCAGAAAATAATTTTTTTAATTTTTTAGCTTGAAGGTTTTGGGGGACCACATCATGTGAGTCGAGGACTTTCTTGTTGTTCATTTTAACAAAACGCAGAAAAAATTTTTTTTAATTTTTTGGCTTCAAGGTTTTGGGGGACCACATCATGTGAGTCGAGGACTTTCTTGTTGTTCATTTAACAAAACGCAGAAAATAAAATATTTTTTTTAATTTTTTAGCTTGAAGGTTTTGGGGGACCACATCATGTGAGTCGAGGACTTTCTTGTTGTTCATTTTAACAAAAACGCAGAAAATAATTTTTTTTAATTTTTTGGCTTGAAGGTTTTGGGGGACCACATCATGTGAGTCGAGGACTTTCTTGTTGTTCATTTTAACAAAAACGCAGCAGAAAATAATTTTTTTAATTTTTTAGCTTGAAGGTTTTGGGGGACCACATCATGTGAGTCGAGGACTTTCTTGTTGTTCATTTTAACAAAAACGCAGAAAATAATTTTTTTTAATTTTTTGGCTTCAAGGTTTTGGGGGACCACATCATGTGAGTCGAGGACTTTCTTGTTGTTCATTTTAACAAAAACGCAAGAAAATAATTTTTTTAATTTTTTAGCTTGAAGGTTTTGGGGGACCACATCATGGAGTCGAGGACTTTCTTGTTGTTCATTTTAACAAAAACGCAGAAAATAATTTTTTTAATTTTTTGGCTTGAAGGTTTTGGGGGACCACATCATGTGAGTCGAGGACTTACTTGTTGTTCATTTTAACAAAAACGCAGAAAAAATTTTTTTTAATTTTTTGGCTTGAAGGTTTTGGGGGACCACATCATGTGAGTCGAGGACTTTCTTGTTGGTCATTTTAACAAAAACGCAGAAAATAATTTTTTTAATTTTTTAGCTTGAAGGTTTTGGGGGACCACATCATGTGAGTCGAGGACTTTCTTGTTGTTCATTTTAACAAAAACGCAGAAAATAATTTTTTTAATTTTTTGGCTTGAAGGTTTTGGGGGACCACATCATGTGAGTCGAGGACTTTCTTGTTGTTCATTTTACAAAAACGCAGAAAATAATTTTTTTAATTTTTTGGCTTGAAGGTTTTGGGGGACCACATCATGTGAGTCGAGGACTTTCTTGTTGTTCATTTTAACAAAAACGCAGAAAATAATTTTTTTTAATTTTTTGGCTTGAAGGTTTTGGGGGACCACATCATGTGAGTCGAGGACTTTCTTGTTGTTCATTTTAACAAAAACGCAGAAAATAATTTTTTTAATTTTTTGGCTTGAAGGTTTTGGGGGACCACATCATGTGAGTCGAGGACTTTTGTTGTTCATTTTAACAAAAACGCAGAAAATAATTTTTTTTAATTTTTTGGCTTGAAGGTTTTGGGGGACCACATCATGTGAGTCGAGGACTTTCTTGTTGTTCATTTTAACAAAAACGCAGAAAATAATTTTTTTTAATTTTTTGGCTTGAAGGTTTTGGGGGACCACATCATGTGAGTCGAGGACTTTCTTGTTGTTCATTTTAACAAAAACGCAGAAAATAATTTTTTTAATTTTTTGGCTTGAAGGTTTTGGGGGACCACATCATGTGAGTCGAGGACTTTCTTGTTGTTCATTTTAACAAAAACGCAGAAAATAATTTTTTTTAATTTTTGGCTTGAAGGTTTTGGGGGACCACATCATGTGAGTCGAGGACTTTCTTGTTGTTCATTTTAACAAAAACGCAGAAAATAATTTTTTTAATTTTTGGCTTGAAGGTTTTGGGGGACCACATCATGTGAGTCGAGGACTTTCTTGTTGTTCATTTTAACAAAAACGCAGAAAATTGACTTGAAGGTTTTGGGGGACCTCATCATCGAGGATATTCTTTCTTATTAAAATTTTTTGACAGGAAGGTTCTTAGAGGATATCAACCTTTTATTGTGCCTCATTATCGAATAACTACAAAAGGGAAGGTTTTGACAATTTGATCTGGTTTGTAACAATTTGAATGTGGGTGTGCACAGACAGACAGACAGACACACAGACAGACAGACACACACCATACCATTTTATTATTAAGATTTCTCTTCTACCTACCCTTGAGCACCCCACATACAGCTGGCCATGTGAAAAGCACTCGTTCTCTAAAAATAAGCCTACTACCTTTAAAGACTGTCCCTGGGCCTTGTTTATTGTCATAGCAAAACTTATCTTCAGCGGAAATTGTAGTCTCTTAAATCTATCGCAGGCCCTTTCATGGTCCATAATAACGTCGACCGATTTATATATTCTTTCTCTGCCAGGGATTTTCATTAATAAATCTAAATTTATATTAAGTACCTCATCATTAAGTGGAGCTAATATAGCTCGTTCACGCAGCCAGTCGAAATTCACGTAGTGTTCAGATAGTTCGGAATAGACGGCATTCAATAATTCTTCTGCTGTTTCTACGAAAATACATAATTCTTCCGGTAGCCTAATTTTCTGGTCGTGCATTTCTGAAGTGATTGCCCCATTTCCAATATCTAGAAGGATTTGTGGGAATATGCTATTAACGCCTTGTAAATGTGCATGTACATTTACATCTAAGCTTACCTTTTTCACGTGTGTCCACAAATATGACGATTTGAGGCAGGCATTCAATTCATCCGCAGGCGTCCCTCTTTGAATAATTGGCAGCGTCTGTCTAAAATCACCTGCCAATACAACTAATGCTCCCCCAAACAAATGGTCGCTACAACTCTTGTTATCTCTATATGTTCGGTCAACTGCTTGAATGCGCCTTTATGAGCCATCGTACATTCATCCCAAACAATTAACCTAGAATGCATAATTCTATTACCCGTAGTTGAGTCTAACAGCAGTCCTGACCTTGTTCAGCTGTTGTCTAAGTTCCTTCACCATTTAAGCACATCTTCCCTCGTTTCTCTTTTTTTGTTATATGGTTCATATTCTCTTGTTTGTAACATTCTCAGATCTCTCTTTATAGGACATTCTTATGATTTTGTAAACGCGAATCAGTAATTTATATTAAATTTTCTACGTAAATTTATTTAGTGAAATTTATGTAAAGTGTATTATCCAATCAAAGCCATTATACTTAATTGCCTCTATGTTTAAAGGAATTGAAACTTTAGCATAATCGAACTTGTCTGTTTCGGTAAAGAAAATGATAATCAGCTTCATCTTTGTAGTATTATAAGGAAAAAATTAAAGCCTGTTAAATCAAGGTGATTTAAATATAGGCAAATTGAAATTTACATGACTAATTTAAATTTTATTTGCCTCTATCTTTTAAGAAATCTAAACAGTAGCATAATCGAATTTGTCAGTTTCGGCAGTTAAAAAGAATCAATTATGTAAATCTCTAATAATTTTTGCTTTTTCCTTTTTAGTGGTTTTCAAAATCTGATAATTGCACAGTATATTCATGGTCGATAACAATTAGAGCTTTTATTTTATTTTTTAACGAAAATTTAACAAAAAAGAATTTATGTCATCGAAAAAAGATAGCTAAGCTAATTAATGGCCTCACGAGGCTTGAAGGTTGTGGAGGACCTCATCATGTGAGTCGAGGACTTTCTTGTTGTTCATTTTAACAAAAACGCAGAAAATAATTTTTTTTAAATTTTTAGGAGGAGTGCTGGCCGATTTCCCCGCCACGTCCTCCTCAATGAAGTGGTGAAAAGGGCTTTGGATTCTGCGGGATTCCCATCGACCCTTGAACCTATTGGGCTCTGCCGCAGTGACGGAAAGCGTCCTGACGGGATGACTATATTCCCCTTTAGAGGAGGAAGGTCTCTTGTTTGGGATGTAACTTGCGTCGACTCCTTTTCAGATACTGTGCTCACAGGAACAGCCAGTACACCAGGCTACGCATGTGCGCTGGCAGAAGAAAGGAAGTTGACGAAGTACGCTGTGCTTCCGAACGTCGTTGAGTTTGTCCCCCTAGCCTTTGAGACCTCCGGTGTGGTTGGAAAGAAGGTAGAAAATCTGTTACGGGTTGTGGGAGGAAGAATCTCACAGAATACAAATGACCGGAGGGAGACGAGCTGGCTTTTCCAGCGCATCTCGGTTGCAATTCTTCGCGGGAACTGCCTCTCTATCCGCAGTGCTTCGTCGTCGGACTAACCCTCAAGTTCACGACATTAATTCTCTATTAATTAATTTGACTGTATTAAAGTTTTGTTTATAAAAAAAAAAAAAAAAAAAAAAAAAAAATTTTAACAAAAACGCAGAAAATAATTTTTTTAATTTTTTACCTTGAAGGTTTTGGGGGACCACATCATGTGAGTCGAGGACTTTCTTGTTGTTCATTTTAACAAAAACGCAGAAAATAATTTTTTTAATTTTTTACCTCGAAGGTTTTGGGGGACCACATCATGTGAGTCGAGGACTTTTTTGTTGTTCATTTTAACAAAAATGCAGAAAATAATTTTTTTAATTTTTTAGCTTGAAGGTTTTGGGGGACCACATCATGTGAGTCGAGGACTTTCTTGTTGTTCATTTTAACAAAAACGCAGAAAATAATTTTTTTTAATTTTTTGGCTTGAAAGTTTTGGGGGACCACATCATGTGAGTCGAGGACTTTCTTGTTGTTCATTTTAACAAAAACGCAGAAAATAATTTTTTTTAATTTTTTGGCTTGAAAGTTTTGGGGGACCACATCATGTGAGTCGAGGACTTTCTTGTTGTTCATTTTAACAAAAACGCAGAAAATAATTTTTTTAATTTTTTACCTCGAAGGTTTTGGGGGACCACATCATGTGAGTCGAGGACTTTTTTGTTGTTCATTTTAACAAAAATGCAGAAAATAATTTTTTTAATTTTTTAGCTTGAAGGTTTTGGGGGACCACATCATGTGAGTCGAGGACTTTCTTGTTGTTCATTTTAACAAAAACGAAGAAAATAATTTTTTTAATTTTTTGGCTTGAAAGTTTTGGGGGACCACATCATGTGAGTCGAGGACTTTCTTGTTGGTCATTTTAACAAAAACGCAGAAAATAATTTTTTTTAATTTTTTAGCTTGAAGGTTTTGGGGGACCACATCATGTGAGTCGAGGACTTTCTTGTTGTTCATTTTAACAAAAACGCAGAAAATAATTTTTTTTAATTTTTTGGCTTGAAAGTTTTGGGGGACCACATCATGTGAGTCGAGGACTTTCTTGTTGTTCATTTTAACAAAAACGCAGAAAATAATTTTTTTTAATTTTTTGGCTTGAAAGTTTTAAGGGACCACATCATGTGAGTCGAGGACTTTCTTGTTGGTCATTTTAACAAAAACGCAGAAAATAATTTTTTTTAATTTTTTGGCTTGAAGGTTTTGGGGGACCACATCATGTGAGTCGAGGACTTTCTTGTTGTTCATTTTAACAAAAACGCAGAAAATAATTTTTTTTAATTTTTTGGCTTGAAAGTTTTGGGGGACCACATCATGTGAGTCGAGGACTTTCTTGTTGTTCATTTTTACAAAAACGCAGAAAATAATTTTTTTTAATTTTTTGGCTTGAAGGTTTTGGGGGACCTCATCATCGAGGATATTCTTTCTTATTAAAATTTTTTGACAGGAAGGTTCTTAGAGGATATCAACCTTTTATTGTGCCTCATTATCGAATAACTACAAAAGGGAAGGTTTTGACAATTTGATCTGGTTTGTAACAATTTGAATGTGGGTGTGCACAGACAGACAGACAGACACACAGACAGACAGACACACACCATACCATTTTATTATTAAGATGACGGGAGAATAAGATTAAATAATGAGTTTGCCCGATTAAATTAACATTGTACTGGCTTTTCCAGCGGTTCTCGATCGCCGTTCTCAGGGGGGACAGTTTGGCCATCCGTCAGGCCGCTGGCTCTCCTTTCAGCTAAAAGATTTAATAACCATATTTTTAATTAAGATTAATGCCCGGGAATTAACATAGTTGCCCGGATTAAGGACCGTGCCCGTAACATATATTGAACATCTTTTTTGGTTAGTTTGATTAGTTAGTTTCGGTAAAGGTTTCCCTTTCGAGTAGTGAAAGTTATTCAAAACATTTTTTATTGATTTTATAAAAAATACCACTTATTTATTTAATAAGTTTAATAAGTAGAAAAAAAATTATTGTTTATAGAGCGCCAAAACGAATTATTTCTCGTGGCAATAGCTAATGTTCGAAAAATATTTTCACTGGGCACCTTTTAGGAAAAGGTAGTCAGTTAATTAATTAGCAAGTAGAAAAAAAGATATGAACTTGAATCAGGCATACAAAAGACCTCGAATACTGGAATATGTCAAAAGGGAGAAATGCAGCATGGCAGTGCTACAATGTAATGCCCAACTTTCTACTCGACAGTCAGTCAATGCGTCGACAATAGTACTAAATTATGTTGTCTTTAAGGAGATGTCACAATCTGACAGGTATTGGCCGACTGCAGGGTTACGAGAATGTGCGAGTCTCATATCTATCAAGAAGCACGTCGACGTAGTCAGTTATTTCGACGACTAGGCCATTTCGCACGTCCTGGGAGTGGAGCCAATTCGCGTTGTCCGCACACTCTACCAATTCAAGGGAGACTATATCAAGACATACAACAGTCTACAAAAGTTTATTTCCAAATAAAAACGTTTCCAACTGTCAGTCAATGTATGCAGACGAAAGAGCGGGAAACAGTGCCCAAATAAATAGATAAGCTAATAAACGCATTTCAATGAACATTCCAGAAAATACAGTCTGTCTGATCAATAAGCAGTTGATGTTGTCCCAACATCCGAGGGCGTTCGGCTGGTTCGTCCTGTGCTCCATCAGGTGACTTAGGGTCCACATTGACCAGCAATAAATCCGTTTGAGTATCAACAGAATGGAAACTTGTCTCGTCACAAATTTGAGTAGACTGATGGAAGCATGGATTACTTGTCTGTGTTCCCGTCTCTGACAGTCAAAACGATGTCTCAACCTGTTGATGTTATTTTTTCACAAAAAAAGGTTTTTTCCGACAGAACATCATCAGGTCGTGTTGTTGGTTCTTTGGCATGCGATTGTTGAATACTTGTTTTATGTTTGGAAGGACTGTCGGGTTCAAATAAGGAAAAAATTTGTTGCATATAATTTGAGCGCTCGGCTAGAACCCACTGAGGACAGTCTCCGCCAGAAAAGTCTACAAATGAGCCGATTGTGATACCAATGGCCACGTACCCATCCGTTTTAAATTCCGCTAATTTGACGTCAAGCCATACCATGAAGTCGGGGAACTCGTCTGGGTTTAATGTTTTGATCAAATTTAAGAAAGACGATTTGTGTTTCTCCATACCACACTACAAATCAAACTGCAATTAATTTTATTTATTCTACGAAACCAGTTTAAACAAAGTGCTATTCACTTTTAAAGTGGACTAAATCCATATGATTAATAAAACTTTGTTTTTACCTAAATTTGTTAAAAGACAACTCAGCGAGTTTCAGTTTGTTTTATTAGAACAAACACTTTATTTTACCAACTCCTGAGTATTTTTGTCTTTCTGGAAAGTACCAAATGCTGGGAAAAGATTGTCGGTAAAAAATTTTCTGGATTTTCAAAAATAGTGGAATCCTCTTTTCAGAGAAAAAATTGTTCTGCCAATATAGAGCATGTCCCATAAAAGTAGGCGATGGAAGAGAAACAGAATATTTGGCCCATAGAATACCACCACGGAAATTCGCGATTATTTTTATAACTTCAATATTATTAATTTATTTATTATTCTTGTATCCTGGATACGTCTTTATCGCAATGAAACAAGGAAGCATAAAAATAACGCTTGATAATTTCGAGAACCCGGAATTTGACGATTGCAAGTATGTCTTGACAAGTCCACGTTCCTTGGAAGCCACGAAAATGGCTGGATCAGAAGTTTGTGCAAGCTTTATAATCTGCAGCCTGTCAATTTACTTTACAAATCATTCAATCAGTTCAAGCGAGAATTAGTCCCAGACGGGGTCGACCTTGAACAAGTCCGATCGGTTTATGAAGCACAAGAAGAACATAGGAAAAGTAATCCGACTGTTTGATCACAGAAATTATTGATTTGTGCAAGAGTTTGAGGAACCGAATGATTGAAGAAGAGTCTCAACATAAAATGCCATGCAGAAAAACATTGAAAAATACAATCTCCTGGTAATTCAAGGCAATTCACGTATTTCAGTACAGAAAGGTCTCATTCTGCACCACGGCATTATCCAAGCACTCGCCGATCGCAGTAATAGACAAACTATAAAAGCAGGAGCTGTGCTTCTCGGTGCTCTGCAGAAAACGACATAAAAAAGTCTGAAGATGGAAACGACGGGACTGAATGGTCCCCAGAGGACTTTGAACTCCAGACCAGACTTAATGACCTTGAAAGGGAAATAAAAAGCTGTGAAAAACTACTTTCTCAATATTCCAATAAGAACAAAGTATTATTTTAGATATATTTCAAGAAAAAAGTGACTTTTTTCGATAAGACTCAAAGGCCCAAAAATAAGTGGAATGTCTCAACTCTCTCCGTCAATGACATGTGGCTATTTCTAAATTTATTTAAGGCCGAGCAAAAGTAAGAGGGAGATTGGTTTGCGAGATCGTAGAACAATGGCTCGAGAAATGATTATGGTTCGCCCCTAAATAAAGCACATATTTCAGAGAGAAGAAATAGCGCAGGGAAGAGCAAAAATGATCAAAGTAGAAAGGTCAAATTCTGCGTCTCGAATTCGAGATTTCAGGGAAAGACAAATAAAAGAAAACCAGTTTAGGTAATGGCTGGCTGAATGAAAAATGTAGACTACAAGCAGCCAAGGAGTCACAGATTCGAAAATTAAAAGATATCTGTGAGCGGAAAGACCAAGTCCGAAGAGAAAAGTCTGCAGAGAGAGTCAAACGCGCTGAATTGGTTAATTATTTTAATCAAATTGAACAGGCCAAGAAAAGAAATCAGGAGATGGAAATTGAAAGATCAAAAAGAAGTCTTAATTCAAGGTTTCACATAAATTACATTTGACGGATTAAAGATCTTTTGATAAAATGGACAAGCAGGCTAAAATAGCATCCGCCACACTCCGTGGTCGATCGATTAAGGGAAGATTAGATAAATAAATACTTGAAATTAAATTTCAATAATGGTCTATTTGCTTATTTATGATTGGAAAGAGTTGACAACTCAGTACGAACGACTATTGCACTAAGAGTAACCAAACGCGTTTTAATCAATATCACGATAGTAGCGCAAACAGGATTTATCATACGGACTTAAGCTAAAAGTTGAATTACAGTGAAAATTCATAACATCAACATTAATCTATTGTATTAAAGACAACAAGATTTTTTTCGCCATGCCCATAAACAAACCTAAAAATATTTTTACATATACTACCTCTAGAGCAGGGCTGGCCAACCCAAGGCCCGCGGGCCGCATGCGGCCCGCGATGGAGTTTGGTGCGGCCCGCGAGAGAAATTTTGTATGTAGTTAACCTATAAATACATTCAAGATAAATTTTTCTTAAGTTTAATAAATAAAGATAAATTTTATAAGTTAATAAATTTTAAAGTTTATCTATTTTTGTAGCTGTTATCAATATGAAGAAAAGGAAAATTTTTGAAGAAAACAGGCAATTCAGCAATCATTGGGAAGAAGATTACTTTTTTATAATGCATAATTCCAAGCCAACATGTTTAATTTGCAAGGAGAAAGTATCGGTGGTGAAAGAGTACAATGTAAGAAGACATTATGAAACAAAGCATTCCGAATACGCGAAATTTAGTAAGGAATTGAAAACAAGGAACTGGATTCGCTTAAATCTGAATTGAGAAATCAGCAAAGACTATTAAATTCATCGATACACTCTTCTTCTGATACTGTTAAAGCAAGCTACTCTGTTGCAATGATAATTTCAAAGAGAATGAAATCATTTTCGGATGGAGAATTCGTAAAAGAGTGTTTGGATGCTGTCGTGAAAGACATTTTGCCAGATAAAACTAAAAAGTTTTCAAACATTAGCTTGTCACGTCAAACCATATGTCGCAGGGTTAATGACATTTCAAATGAAATTGTGGTGACTTTGCGTGATCAAATAAAATATTTCAAAAGTTATTCTTGGCCTTTGACGAATGCACGGATATATCAGACACGTCTCAACTTGTAGTATATATTCGTGGAGTTACCGAATCTTTTCAAGTGAAACAAGAAATGCTTAACCTTGTCAGTTTGAAAGATACTACAAAGGGCGAAGATATTTTCCAAGCTGTTATGAAATGTTTATCCGACAATGGAGCGAATTTAGAGACCCTTGCTGGATTGACAACAGATGGGGCGCCGGCTATGATTGGAAGAAATAAAGGAGTTGTAAAGCTAATAATGGATGAGATGGAGTCAAGAAGCATAAAAAATGATTTATTTGTAATACACTGCTTGATACATCAACACAATTTGTGCGCGCAAGTGTTGTCTATGAACCATGTTATGAATGTGGTTGTAAGAACTATAAACTTCATTCGTTCTCATGCACTTCAACATCGCCAGTTTAAAGAATTATTGAACGAGTTATATTCTCACTATGGTGATCTTGTGTATTTTTCCAATGTCAGATGGCTGAGTCGCGGAAAATGTTTAAAACGTTTTTTCGACTTGAGAGAAGAAATCAAAAGTTTTATGATGCATAAGAAAATGACATTAACTGAATTAAATGATGAAGAATGGATGCTAGATCTGTGCTTTTTGGTAGATATAACCGAAAAAATTAATCAATTAAACAAGGAGTTACAAGGACAGGATAATTTGATTACTAATGCATGCCATCAAGTCAAAGCATTTCGAATGAAATTGTCATTGTTTGAATGTCAAATAAGAAATGGAAATGATCAACATTTTCCAACGCTAAATCAATTTAAAATCAGCCATTGTAAAAATTTCTTCAAGTACGCTGATGAAATAAAAAATCTTGCTGCAGCATTTGACAGTCGATTCTCGGAACTAAAAAAATATGAGAAAATGTTTGAAACATTTTCTTCTCCATTTCATGTTGACGTTTCTATTGTTTCAAATACTTTGCAGACGGAAATAATTGACCTACAGTGCAACAGTGAACTAAGACTTGTTTATCCTACTATATCCAAAATTGACTTTTATAACAAATATGTGACTGCAGAAAAATATCCCAACTTAAGAATTTTTGCACAAAGAGTTGTAAGCTCCTTTGGATCTACTTACGTATGTGAATCATTCTTTTCGAAATTAAAGTTTAGTAAAAGTAGATATAGATCTTCTTTAACAGATAAAAACTTAGAAAACCAATTAAGATGTGCAACTAGTAATTGTGAAGTTGATTTGAAAAAATTAAGTGAAGATAAGAAAAACAGATTTCTCATTGATACGTATAATTGGACTGAATGCTATTTTACTAAATAAAATCTTATCTGTGTTGTTTTGATATCTATCCTTAGTATGTACATGTATATGCGGCCCGCGGAAAGGATTCATTTGGACAAAGTGGCCCGCGATGCGATTTGGGTTGGCCAGGCCTGCTCTAGAGTCTAGACCAGGGGTTCTCAACCTTTTCAGCTCAAGGGCCAAATCGATAATTAAGATTAGCTTCGCGGGCCGCACAAAAAATATTTTATATATTTTTATATTTT
Organism: Octopus sinensis; assembly: GCF_006345805.1. Classification (NCBI taxonomy): domain Eukaryota; kingdom Metazoa; phylum Mollusca; class Cephalopoda; order Octopoda; family Octopodidae; genus Octopus; species Octopus sinensis. Next base: position 140,222 of record NW_021832436.1, on the reverse strand, counting down.
CCAAGCCGGTAACTCGCTTGCAATCCGAAGTGCAGCCACTGCTGATGCGTAATGAGTTTTTTGGACTCTTTTTTCTTTTTTTAATTTCCATTTCCTTTATAAAGAAATAAAAGTTAAAAAATCTACAAAAGGCGTTGAGCTAAAAAGAAAGTATTATTTGTTTATTAAGTTTTTGAAATCCGGAATAAGTAAAGTCGAAGAAGTTTGTAAAAGCTGACTCGAGTGATTATCCGTGAGTTTGTTGCGATATTTATTTTTTATTCAAATCATTTTACTAAATATTTATTCGCATAAATATGTAGATCCAAACATTGATATAATATATGCATTGTGTGTTATATTTTTGAATTTGTCTTGAGGAATTAATTCGTAAAAATTAATAATGGACGCATTTTCGAATAATGCCGCCAGTTCTATATCATGTTGTAAATTAATGAGTTCTAGTTGAAACTTTGCAGGCGCATCCTTAATTTCCACGCTGAATGGAATTGCAAATATTTTCATTAAAGGAAGGAATTCTTTAAAATTCTAAAAATTAAATTTATATAAATGTACTCCAAATCGTGCTTCAAATTGATTAATTAAATCACCAATTATGGATATGTTTAACCTTAAGAATAAACATTATTAAAAAATTAAAAAAGTTAGTTACTCTAGAGGGGCCGCAAAAAAAATCCTGGGGGCCACATGCGGCCCCGGGGGCCGCATTTGAGAACCGCTGGTCTAGACTCTAGACGATTGTTTGATAATAAATTTTATGAAAGTAAAAAAATTGTTAAAAATAATCTAGCTATTATGTACTGGCTCGCAGGATTGAAAGACAATTCCCGCGTAAAACAGCCCGCGAGATCCTCTGAATAAGGAATATCAATTCTCTGGGATCTCTGGAGCGGTAGGTACACAGGCGGCCAAGTTTCTTAAGATGAGCAAGCGTCTTGATAATAAATTGTTTGAATACTTAAAAATTTCATATGAATTTATTACTGGCCGTATGAGACATCTTATTGCATAGATCCTTCATTTATTCATACCAAGATGAGCCTGGATATTTATTTATTTATTTACCCCCGGCCCCTTCAATTGAAGGAAGCCGGTGGCTAACAAGAACGTTAGGGCCAATGTCGGACGCTCCCAAAGATCCCCGATCGTGATCCGGTGTTCCGAGGAAGTAGAAGGCGGGCCTGGACAGGAGAAAAGGTCGTTGAGGGAATAGGAAGGGGTTATTTCACCAAGACCGATTTTTATGCGATAATCGTGTAGGCCAGTATGGTGGCCACAGCGGAGACGAGCCAAGTTCACTCGGGCTTCTCTTGAGAGGGAGGATTCGATCTTATTAATTGGCGGCGGAAGGCGTCCCAGAAGCTTGTTTATTCCAAGACATCTGATTGCCCTCGTAGCCACCAGGTCGTGAATCCCCTTCTGGTTAATGTCCGGAGGGGATCGTATAAGCTTGCGGACTTTGTCCGCGAGGGTCGGAACTATTCTCCTGTTGTTAGTGGAGTGCCAGAGGAAGTAGCCAGGGTGATTTAGGGTTCGGCATTTGTCAAGAAATTGCAGCCCGAGCATTTCAAAATGGTCACTGATTGGAAGGATTTTCGATTCCCAATGTAGGTGGTCGGTAGGTGTCGTTTTTAGACAGCCGGTAATAATTCGTAATGCTGAGTTTTGAGTTCTCTGAAGTTTTTCAAGGTTTGTATTAGATAAGCAGGAACCCCAAGCAGGGATGGCGTAGTTCATAGTTGTTCTAATAAACTGCTTGTATACAGTTGTTAGACTTTCCTTATCCTGCCCAAATGAAGTCCCCGCAATAGCTCGGAGCACATTGAGTTTTTTCTGGGATTTTCCACAGATATATGAAACATGTTTCGAGAAGGACAAACAGCAATCAAATATCAGACCCAAGATTTTGGGGGATTTTTCAACTGGGAGTGGAGTGTTGTCTAGGAATAGTTTAGGCTCTAAGTTGAACTGACGGCGGTCAGTTGTGAATAGCGTAACAGATGATTTGGAAGGAGAAGGTTGAAGAAGATTGCATTTCAGCCAGGACGAAAGAGTGTTCATGTGTTCCTGCAGAAATCCAGAAGCGGTGATTATGTTTTGGTGGCGGGAGGCAAAAATTAAGTCATCAGCGTAGGAGAGAAGTAGAGTATTATTGTTCGTCGGGATATTTGACAGATGTAAGTTAAATAAGGCAGGTGAAAGGACCGAGCCTTGGGGAACTCCGTTAGGCAAGTATTTGTAGCGTGAGTAAGAAGACATGATTGTGGTGCGACCAAGACGCCCAGAGAGAAAAGAGAGTAGCCATGACTTTATTTGGTGGGGGAATTCCGTATCGGTTATTTTCCTACACAGAACGTGTCTTGACGTTCTGTCAAATGCCTTTTCAATGTCGATGGATGCAATAATTGTTCTTTGAGGTGGCTTATGATTGTTAAACCCATCCGCAATGAATTGTGTCAGTTTTGAAAGATGGGTGGAAGTGGAATGCAAAGAACGAAAGCCATGTTGAGATTCAGCAAATGGGAGGAAAGGTTTTATGATGCTCAATACAACTCGCTCTGTTATTTTTGAAACCACTGAGATCAAAGAGATAGGTCGAAAAGAGGAGGGGTCAGAGGTATCACGATTTGGCTTTGGGATAGGGATGATGGTAGATTTCTTCCAAAGCATAGGAACCAGACCATGGTTGATCGAGTATTCGATTAAATTGGTCAGAGCCAGAAAGCCATTAGGACCCAGATTTTTTAGGTGGTGGATGGCAAGGCCATCAGGACCTCTGGCGTTAGAATTCCGCGAGTTAACAACAAGTTGCCTGGTAAATGATTCTGGGATGTTAATATAGTCAGTAGAATTGTCATTTGACTTATAATGTGATTTTCTTACGAAACGGAGATCCTTTGGGGTAGGAAGGTGACTGATTTTTGCATAATGGCGAATTAAGATGTTGGCTTGATCCTGGAAAGATAGGACAGATTTTTTGGTCGAGATACCGGTGGCATGTGAGAGGGGACATGTTTGCCTCGTGTGAATTTTCTTGAGGGTTCTCCAGAAAGCACGGGATCCAGTATTTGGGGTTATTGAAGTGATAAAATCATTCCATTCGTCAGTTTTATGTTTCTTGATTAATTCGTCAATTTGTTTGTTGATTTCTGCTAGAGATTCTCCATTTCCATTGATAGAAGTCGTCGATTTGATCCTCCTTCGTTTTTTGAATAGTTCAATGATAGGTGGGGGGAAGTGGAGGCCGTGATTTCGGATGAAGCCGCGGGGAATAAATTTTTTGTCCGCAGAAAGAAGTGTACTAGTAAAGAAAGCAACGGCAGCGTCAAATGATTGAAAGGAGGAGCAAGAAAAATTACTGAATATACGTTCAGTTTCACTCCTGAACGAGTCCCATTTCCCACGTTTGTAGTTAATGTAGGTCTTCGTAATTCTCTTCTTTACAGGGTGATGGTTTATTTTGATTAGAATAGGATTGTGGTCCGTTGGTAGGTCGTACAGAACTGTCCATTTGGCGTCGAGGGCGATGTTTGGGGAACATAAGGTAATGTCAGGAGAAGTGTTTGAATCTCCAGGTCGCATTGCACAGCGGGTAAGTAAAGTCATTATCCATGCAAATTACGAGCTTATGATTTCCATTCGAATCTGTAAGGTACATCTTGTCGTTAATCATCATGAATTTTTTTGGTTTTTGTAAAAACCGGAATTTGTTGTGTTTGTTCAGAATTTTAATTTTCTCCTTTAAGGATTTGTTCAATTATTCGATATTTAAGTCTCGCCAACGAGACTTTGAAAAAGATGACGTGTCTTGTTGGGATCCTTATTTTCCCTTTCAATCTTTGTCCCCAGCCGACGAAGAAAAAAAAACGACTCTGTGCCGATGACCCGGGATGTCCCAACGGCTATAGGTGCAAATGTGTGGTTTCTGACCAGGGACGAGTATTTCTTTTTTTGCGAGTTCCGTGTATTTTTCCGCCGAGCTGGGCTCTGCAACTGCAGAGATCAGATTATATGGTGAGAATGTGTCGGAACATATCACGTCCTAGATCACATTTATTCCCGTTCTGGAACCGACAATGTATAGCGGTTATGCACAAGATCCAAAAGAATACGTCTCAATTATGAATGTTTTATCCGAGATTTCATTGTCGATTCTTCAAAAAAAAGATACCGAATTATTTTAAAAATCGGGAAAGGTTTAAAATTAAAAACGGAAAACTATACCTTAAAACTGAAAATAGAAGATAATGTAAATTTTAATGATGTTATTTAAAGATTAAAGTCAATAAAGATTACTGCACAAATCCTGCGCTAGGATTGAAAAAATTTGAGAGTTCCAATGCTAATATGGTACAATATAACTTTTGTTATCAAATAATTGCGTAAGGTAACACTGAATTCTTGAAATTAAATTTGTTACAAAATTTTAAAAACGGAATGTGTTCAGATTTTACGAACAAGAAAAATTAAAAACGATTTTTCTTTGTGAAAATAGATGACGTAACGTATTCGTGAAAACATAATATTCGATGATTAATCTTTGGAACAGTTAACTTTTTCTACAGATTTGTCATTTTTGCTGATTAAGATTTTCTGTTTTCAATGAAATTTATGTGCAAATTGAAAGATGTTTCATCAATTTTTGTACGAGAAACTTTGACAAAAAGTTCCAAATCCTATACACTATCAAACACCTTTGAAATATCCAGACAAACGGGGGTAAGAGTCAGATCTTCTGATTTACTTTTTTATTTTTCATTGTGGACTTAGAAAAGCCAGTCACCACATGACCGTCCAGGACGGAAACCCTACTGTTGATCACAAAGAAATTTGGTGCTCTCAACATAAGCTGATAATCTTATAAAGAGAAATTCAAATAAGAAACAAAAAATGACGTGCCAATAAGCGGGGTGGCATTATAAGGGGATGGCATAATAGAGGGGTTTAGATGTTAAATGTCGGATAATCAAAAGACGTTTTCAAAGTCAAAAAATGTAACTGACTGCCAATGCGTAACATATTAATGAAAAACGTAGAGGGAATATGAGAAAATACGAGGGCAACAATATAGTTCTCCAAGAGAATAATTAAATTAGATCTAATTAATTTTACTTCTATGCAAAATTTATTTAAAAATCGTTCATTTGTAACATTAAATCAAAAGTGATATCTGTAAAATGTTTAATAAATAATTAATCAATATAGTCTTTCCCCCCGACACAAAATGCCTCAAAGACATCAACGAGGGAGTGAAAGTTAGGTCTTTTCATAGGTTCTTCGTCCCAGCACATTAGCATTTGTTCATACCACTCATTTGGTACATTATGCGGAACGTCTGGAGGGATTTTCATTCGAAATCCAGTCTTAAGCTGTTTTAAAACTTCAGATCCGTTCATCCCTTGATTTTTGAAAAAATGGGCACCTTTGTATGGGACATCTCCAAAGGTGACAAGCTCCCAAAGCAGGACACCGAATGACCAGATATCTGACTTAGTCGAAAACTTTCCCTTAGTAGCAGCTTCCAGTGCCGTCCACTTGACTGGAAATTTTGTATCTGCATAATGAGAATACCCAGATTACCTTCGGAGGCTTGAAAATTGTCGGTTTTCTTGGCAAGACCAAAGTCTGCAATTTTGCAGGTAAAAGTTTTGTCAACAAGAACATTCTCAGTTCGTAGGTCCCGATGAATAAGACCTTGGTCGGACAAATAACACATTCCCGACGATATCTGGTCATTATGTAATGATTACCTGTGCAGCCATCCGTGCCAGCATTTCAAACGTAATTTTGTTGCCTCGGTCAGATTTGAGGACTCCCATCAAATGTCCTCGTTCCATAAATTCCATACAGAGGTAGGACGTTTCCCCATCCAGGGATACTCCCAACAACTTGACCAAATACTGGTTGTCCAGACTGTGCATTATTTTTGCTTCGTCGAAAAATTCTTTGTTATTCGCGTCCTTAAGAGACTTGAGTGCCACATCCAAATTTTTCCATTTCCCTATGAATAACCAAAACAAGAAACCTTTATAGACTTTCCCAAAGTTGCCTTGTCCGAGTGTTGTAGTGATCTTGAACTCTTCAAAAGGAATAACTAGTTTTCTCGACGTGACTGTGGGCGCTGACCGCTTTAGAGGATTTGTAAGAATGCAAGCCAGTTCAGCATTCTCTATTGAATAAGCAAATGACTGAAACTCTGGTAATATGAAATAAGCTGATCCAACGACGAAAATATTTTAGTGTCGCTTATGCTCATTTCGAACCCGCCCTGAATCGTTTTAACTTTTATTTTGTAGTGTTTGACCTCGTTTTGACTTGTCATTATTGACAAGGCATATCCCCCGCCTGCTGAATTTAAAAATAAGGTCACCAGTTGATGGACGGACTATAAATGTTCCAGTTGTACTTTTTTCCGCGAACATTAGTTGGACTTGGGCCTCAGTCCGGCTGATATCTAAGAAACAGCTGCAAAAGTGATCATTCATAACTACTCTAATGAAGTTTTGCGTTTGTTCTCAGATTCGACATAATTAGCAGGAACAAAACCTCTCTCATTAGTTTTAATGTTAGTCACATAAATCCACAGCCGGTCATCACTAGGTATTTGTGCAACTACAAACCTGTAGTTCATTACCTTCATTCGAGTCCCCACTTCGAACGAAAGATCGTCATTTTGAATAGCAGTGAATGAAAACATACCAACAACAATCTCATCATTCCTATCCCGAGGTTTCCGAGTCTCATCGACTTGGTGTTTGACTAAAAAGTAAATTATTTGTTATTCGAATTGCAGATGAATGCTTTATTTATGTCATGATAATAAGATATCGCACAAAATCAAGTAATATTCTTAAACAAGTAAGTGAAATACGCCAAAAAACTGACATACTCGTCATTTGAATTGGATTCTTGTTTTTTAAACTTGGTTTTGAATTATTACATCCCATGATGGGACAGATGAGGAAATGACGAATAATTTGAATACAGATAATTTAATTCCGATTAATATAATAATAAGCTTGAGATTAAAAAACAACATTTATACAAAATGATAAGATTAATTAAGAAACAATTATTAAATTTATTAAAAATGTAATTAATAACAATATACGTCGCTCCTAGTCATTAAATTCGGATTACTCGTTTAGAAAAAGAAGTTTGAAGTTTCCAAATGATCTCTGGACTAGTCAAAATTAAAAACGTATTTTCAGAGATTTCTCGACAAAAATCAGTTTGTCTGAGTAATAAAAAATTTGTAAAAAAATATTGAAAGAAAAAGTGCAAAAATGGTAGTTTTAATAAAAAAGTACTTTATTAAAAAAATAAACTAATTAACTAAGTAATTTTACTAACTAAGTCCAGAGCCTTCGAAGTGAGCAGAAGGTGGCACTCCACGCACCTCCTCCCCTTCTTCCTCCTCTTCTCTGGCACTGCAGACCTTCGAGAAGGTGCAGTCCAGCGCCTCTCGCTGACTAAACGTCAGGAAAGGGCTGGATCGGCGAGCATCAAACGAGACACTTTCCAGAGTCCTCTTAAGAACAGTTGACTGTATATAAGCCTGTAGAGACTTGTCTACATCCAACTGTCTTAAGTACCGCTTGTGGTATTTGGTGACCAGTCCATCCCATGTCATCACACACGGGACCACAATATCGTATCTGTTGTGCTGGACAACAATCGAGGTGCGTATGGGGGTATCCACCTTAATGCACACCCGCGAGTTCTCACACACCGATTGAACTCGATGGGTTCGCAACTTTCTGGACCGCCTCAAGCCATACTTATTGCAGAGCAAAAGATGGAGGGACCTCACCACCTCGTTATGCCTCCATGTGTAATCATGGTAAAGCATACTCCCGCACTTCGTGGCTAAATTGTCAACGGTAATTGCCTTACTCTTACAGTGGTTACACTGTTTCCGTTGACCATTAAAAAAGTTTCTATCCTGCAAATATGAGAACAACCCTTCTGATCGGGGAGAGTTATTCCCATATTTCAGCCACGTTGATGACGACGATACGTCAATGTGCGGGTTGTCCAGGCTGCTAAAAAGAGTCTTGTGAAGGACTTTTAAGTTGATCTTTTTAATTAGGGACTCCTTTTGAAGTTTGATCAACTCCTTCACATTAACTTGGGTAGCACCTAGACTATACTTAGCCGACACATAGCCTTTTATGGTCCCTAGGTGTGTACCACGCGCTTTTTCAGCAGCAAGGATGGCAGCCTTCCTTTGGGATACACTCGACCTACTCCACAAGGTGTCGTGCATCTTAGTAAGAATTCGCTCACTTAAGTTTACGATGTTACTCAGTCCACGTCCTAGCTGCCGGCGAGACAAGTATAATCTCTCCTTATTGCTTGCCAACACGTGGACGTGATTCTCTCGGAGTACTCTTCAGACAATAAGGTCCATTTCATCGTACTCACTCGGCTCGAATTCGATCAGGCCAATGTAGTAGTTTAGCAATGAGATGGCGTACTCGTTCAAGGCATGAAATAAGTTATAAAAAAGTAAATAATAATTAAAAAATGTTACTAAAAATGAATAATTTAAAACCAAAAATTAAAATAAATGTAGCGAGCCATTCGCGTTATACATTCTATCGTTTTACAATTTTGACCCATATTATTATTATTATCGGCAACTGCCGTAGAAACATAATAGTTATATTTCCACACGTGCGGCACTTGAAACGATTTTCTTGATAATCCTTGTCCAACCTCCCCTGTTGCGTGCTAAGTTTCTCATTGCGTCCAGATCATCCCCATTTTTAAGCTTGCGGTCGATTGATTTGAGGTCAGCATCCAGCACCTCCGGTAGAGTAATGCGCGGGCGTCCCCGAAATTTCTTTCCACTAGCGGCAAAATATTCTTCTATAGCCAAATTTGCGGGTGACGTCTGGTCAACTCCTTCACATTAACTTGTTAAAAAATCCCTATCAAACCTTTCTAAATATTAAAAGAACCTTCAAAAAACTTATCTAAAATGCGCTTGTCAGCCGCATTCTGGAGACTGGCTGAAAGCACTCCCTATCCTTAGCACGGGATTACAACTGGACGATAAATCCTTACGGATAGATATCTGTTTACGCTTGGGGTTGGACAGTTCCCAGCCCCGCTCTGCCGGTGCGGGTCGACAATTTCTTCGAACGGCTTGCACGCCTTGTGTAAAAAGAGTGCCGTAAAATTCCTTGCCACGCTCAACTCAATGACATTGTCAGGAGGGCTCTCGAGTCGGCTGGTTTCCATTCCACGCTACAGCCAGTCGGCCTTTTCCAAAGCGACAGCAAGCGTCCCGACGGGATGACGACCTATGCTTTTAGGGAAGGCAAGTCCCTGGTTTAGGATGCCACCTGCGTCGACTCTTTTCCGGCGACGATGCTACAAAAGACTTGCAACAACCTGGGGTCCACGAGTGCTCAGGCCGAAGAGTCAAAGAGGACAAAATACCTGTGTATTCCCGACTCATTTTAGTTTGAATCTTTAGCTTCGAAACCTCAATAATCGTCGGCAAAACTGCGACTCAACTCTTCGCTGACATTAGTAGGAAAATCTCTTCTAATCGACCGGAGAAGGATGAGATGGCTTTTCAGCAAATCTCGGTCGCTCTGCTACCGGAACCTGTCATTCAATACGCTATGTGGCGTTGTTGAGGTGATTCTTGAACTCCCGACTATCTTTTTGACCACTTATCCTAGCTAGCATCTAACTTTGTTCTTTAATACTTTTTTTAAAAGTCAACGTTATCATTGATTCAGCGAATTTAAACATTAAGCTCGTGCAGTAAATACTCCCAAATTTCGCCATTTTTTCGGCGAATTTCAAAATATAATCAATAATTTCTCAGTGTGAGCAGAACTGTTTAAATATCGAAATTAGACAAAATTAAGGTAATTGATAAAAATAATTTTATTTTAACAAATAATTGTGATTTTTTAAAATCTTCTTTGCTTTCGACAATTTCTGTTTTTTGAAGCAATTTCCCATCATTATCGAGCATAGTCTTCCCAAGGCATTTTTATAAAAAGAACACTGTCCTTAAGATTTAAACCTCCTTTCGCGCATTTTTAAAATATCGTTAATTGTCCTCCTCAAACTCTACTTTAAACAAATGAGAAAATTTATCAGCAATTCTTTGACAGAATATCAGTTTATTTTCATCATTATAACGCAAAATTTCACCTTTTTGTTTAATTGTAATTGGTGTGTAATTAATACTAAACCCACGTTGCTTCATGATTATATAATTTGGATGGAAATTTTTAGTTAAAACACAACATTTATATTTATGAATAATCTAAACCTTCAAAAAGGTGTAGTTCCAATAAATACCTGGAAATATGTGTTCCCTAATTACTTTGTTGTGTTCAGCCGTTGTAAATCAGACCGCTGTTCCTCCGTTAGGAAAGTTAGGCTATAGAAAAGCATTTTTTGTGTACTAGGGAAAGTTTTTTCAAACTAATTAAAGAAAAAGATAATTATTTCGGCAGTTTTTGCAACGTGTTTGATAAATAAAACTAGCCCGAAATTATTGAAAAGTTGTTGCGCAGGTGCGATAGCTGGACAAATTTTTAACAATATTTTTGCACTATGTCTTATAGACTGAGAAATTAAATGGAATCACTTAATTGAGATATTCAGAATCACATGTCACCCATGTTGTTTCATATTATAAACCTTGAGGACAGCAAATTGGCTGATGATCTTCCAGAAAGTTATCTTTTGGGACATCTTGAACTTTTTGCATTGTGTTCTGAGATATGTCTGTTGGTCAGGTGTGAACATTATAGAGAGTTTTCAATAAACTGTTAAAGGTAAAGCGAAGATAAATAAGCGAGGTTATGTTGAAAAAAACAAATATTAGGGGTAGTACTGTTGGAGGGTTTCTTCAAAATCTATTTTTGACTCATTAGTAGAATCTGTGAATTGGATCGGAAGATTGGGCTGATTGTTGAATGGCCATGGGGAGTGGATAAGGTGATGTGACCAGTTGGAGTGAGTGTAATCAAAGACAATGTCCTCTGGGGAGTATTGAACAAAGGACTCGTGCAAAAAAATACGAACTGGAAGAGGAGCAGTCCAAGGGGGAGTGACAATTAACATACAATTGCAACTCTTATGCTGGGAACATAAGAGAAAGACATACCCAAGTGTACAAGGAAACCTCCTCGAAGTAAACAGTGGTCTGACCAGTGAAGCACTCTCCTGATATGCAAACAGTTGTCCCTCCCTCTACAGGTCCAGACTGGGGGAATAAGTTGGTGACTTTGGGTCTTCCTAAATTGGTATCGATTAACAGTAACTCTTCTGTCGGGTTGTATTCCTCTGTCCATGTTTGGAGTTGTTGTGAACAAATATTTCTCGCGATATTGCCAAATATTGGGTAAGGTTGCTGGGACAAAATATGGCAATCTGATGGTTAGACTCATTTTACCTTAAACCTTCGGTTGTCCCGGGGGTTTCCTGCAGATTTGAGACAATTCTGATTGCATTTCAAATGGAATTTGAGTTCTCGACTACTCGCAATGACAACACTTATTACTCGCTCACGGCCAGGGGAGTCGAGGGGGTCTCACTTTTATTCCCACAACTCTTTTTACCCTTACAACGACTGCAATGTATCACTACCAAATACTTGCATGTGATTTCGTGTGTTAGCAGAACTCGCCGCATTTCTGGATTGTTGTCCTGTCCCTCGTACCGAATGATCTGTACTCTATAATCTCTCACAACCTCGTCTGTCCTTGAATCTACAATTCGAACAAATATTCCAAATTCCATGTCGTACGTGCCAGTATTCGTTGGACACATCAGACTCACAGCATAGTGTATTCCGTTGTTTTCCTCCCACTTGCACTTATAAAAACTTCATACCCCATCCCTTTCATCCAATAAACGCACAAAACACGCTTCTTTTATCACCAAGTCCTCTCCAAGAAAACTTCGGAAATTTAGCGAAAAACTGAAAAAGTTGCTTTTTCTCAGACTCTTTGGGGGTTGTTGAGCGAAAGTTGGTATTATCGAATGAGGGCAGTCACTCAACCTCCAAGTGGTGTCCCATATCGCTCCATTATTCATCATTTCGCGTATTTCTCCTTTGAGTTGAACATTTAAATAGTCGTCGTCCCATCGATTTTACTTACCAATTTTATATTTGTAGTGATCCGTCGCACTGTCCGACATATTGATCCCCAATTAGTCATAATTGCTTGCAGGGGGAATTATTCACTGCTCAAAAAACATTGTTTGCTTGTTATAAAAATTGTAAAGCACCTGCGTCTGGAATGCAAGTGAATGTTGCATCAAGCTGTGAGTGATGCTTCTGGTGGGAATTATGCAATTCTATAATCAGGATAGTTCTCCAAAATACAAATTTCTCGTACAACAGTTTTTTTTGACTGTGTCGAGTGTTTATATCTGTATTTTCAATACTACATAAATTCCGATTTGTATCTTATGGAAAACAGTGCTTTCTTGGCACAAGTCGAAAAGCTACGTGGACAGGGGAATGAATATGAAAATAATGAGTGTTGGCCGGTCAATTTTTACTCTATAGATTAAATGGAGTCTACACTACTAAAAGATGAATGGATAGAATATGCCTGTTCCACAACTTTATATCACTACGTTTTTGTGGTCAAGTTGCGATGTTATATTAGATCGAAATAATGTGGAAATGCGATGAACAGCGTTCGTGTGTGTTTCAAAGAAGACAAGCAGGACGAAGATATTTCTAAGTTCGTGAGATATTCCGTCGACCCTAACACACTGATCGGTTGCTATATCGATATTCTGTGCGACAAACTCAGAGTTCCTTATAAGGTAGTTTGATTTACAATTATTCCAGATAAAAAGCATGAAAGTGTATTTATCAGTGAATAAGACCCACCTAAAGACAAATCCGCTGGTGGATTCAATAAACAGCAAACTGAACGAACAAAATTTAAACGGGTTGTGGAGAGTACTCATGACGTAGTCGTGAATATTCTCTGCTTCTAATTCCCAGGGTGGACGCACGAATTGACTTCTTTATAAGTAATTGCAACAACTCGACTTGCAGCACATTCCATCAACATCCCCGTCGACCAATACAAGAGGAAACTGCCCTCCATTTACAGATTCTTCAAGGTTCTTTCCCCAGACTACCGTGACAGACTCATAAAATATGCGCCCGATTCTGTCAACAAAGAGGAATCGAACAATTTTTAGAGGCAACGCAGGCATTACCACCCCACATGTTCAATGATATTTTGAAGGGTGAGATTGTTTGATGTGATTTATAGTATTCGACGTCATTCTGGGATTTGGCATTTTTAACACTAAGTGTCTCGTTTTTCTGCACGAATGTATCCAATATGAAGTATTCACCCTGTTTCTTATATGAGCAGCTCAATTCCCTGGTTTCCCAGAGTCTAGTCCTTTTGGTAAAGATTCTGGAAACTGTTCCCGACTCGGTAAATATCCTGTATCAATCATTTAATTCACGCGCCTTCATCAAATTATTAAAATTTCCCAACATAAAAACAACCAAACTGTCTATATTATATGTCAGCAAAGTACTCTTCTTGTTATTCCAAGCTTTTAAAAATGAGGCCACAGCTAAAGTTACAGCTGAAAGAATATATTGAAAATTTGAAATGTCTGGTCGCTAAAGTGTCGTGGGATCATGAACTGAGGGAATCCGTGAGAGAGATGGAAGCAGTCATTTTGGACTCAACGACTGCACCTAATTTGTGCAACAAAATTAATTTATATTTAGAAAAAGCGAGTCCACAATCCCAAAAAGTAAAACAGCCAGCAAAGTACTGTTTTTATTAATTAGAGAATGTGCCAATATTTTGGCAAACAAAGCAAAAAGTGAAAGCAGAAACGTTAAATTTTGACCAAGTTCAGTCAGACAGTTAGATTAAATAATTATATCTGCAGTTTTTAAAAAGAAAGAGGCGATTGAAAATTCAAGCATGAGACAAGTCGATGTTAAAACCTGCAGAGAACCGAAGACGGAAAGTAGATCACAGAGTGGATTACGGCGAAATACTATTAGTGGGCAAACAAGTGAGCAGCTGAACACGGAGAGGTATTTTGAATAATCTAAAAATAGAATATCTGCGAGAGGTTGATATTTCTACTGTATTTTCAAAGATAAGCAGGGAGTAATGCGAAGCAGAAGCAAATCACTGGCAGACAGGTGGCAAAAAGCAGTAGAGGCTTCCTCACACGGGAATAAGTGCGAGCCCGTCATATCACCAATTTTTACGAATTTAAGGAAGAGACAACTGAGGTTTATTTGTGTATGAATGAGTGGCAGAAAAACGATTGGAGAAAAAAGTATGTGGTGGGCTAATAAACAATCACAGATTCAAAACCGGAAGAGATAGGGCATCCAGAGATAAGTAATGTGAAGGCAGTAAACTTGAAAAGCGAGGAAAAATCAGCAGATAAGATAAGGGAACCAAGTGCAGCGAATAATGTTCGCCAAAAGTATTTCGAATTGGGAAGAACCAAGGCAAAAAACGAATTGTTCAAAATATCTGAATTTGACTTTTCCGAGCTTAACGAGGAAACAAAAATATCTCGAAGTGCCTCCACGCCGTGTTTGGGCCAAAAAACCTCCTCTGATGTGGCACAAGTGGGTCTCCCCCCTCCGCCTGCGCCACTGAAGCTGCCTGAACGGATACCAATTTCAGAAATTGCTAGAAGAAACGTGGAAAAGAGGAAAGTATACTGGAGTGGAGTGAAGCAGCCTGATAAGGAGACAGTGTGGAGTGTGATAAAAGAGGACTGTGTGGAAATGGACGAAATGGCAAAGCTGTTCAGGCCAGGAGTGATACCAAATGTATTTGAATAGATTAAGTGTGGCAGATAAGAGGTAGTAAAAAGAAAAGCAAGACCGTTTTGTCTAACAAACGAATATTGCAACTAAACGTGGCTTTGTTCAATTTCCCGGAGGTAGAAATAGTGAAACGCGGAATAATGGAAATAGGACACTCGGAAATAAGCAAAGATCAAATCGAGGTGAGATGAGTTGTGAAAGTGTTTGGATGTTGAGGGACGTGGTCATGCCCACTGTAGAAGAGGAAAAGATACTGCGAGCTGGGGGAGGGCAGGATAGCAGTGAGAAGTACGTACTCTCTCTGCTCCAACTTGAGTTTTGTCGAGAGAAAGTCGAGTTATGGCATTTCACAACGTTCTACGAGGACGAAGAGAAGGTCCCCCTCAATAGTGGACTCTTAGGAAATTGCTCAGTCACTCTTCGCACTCAAAAATGCAGCCTCGGAAATCAGATCTTCGAGGACTCTCAGATGGATCCTTTCTGCGACACTCAGGGCGGGGAACATTCTCAACGACCAACAGGTATTCATCCTTTTTCCTCAACTGGTAGCTCGAAGGCTTTGAACTTGATTTCCTGAGCAAGTTGTCTACAATTAAAGACACTGTTCACAAGCAACCCCTTTTGTTGCACGTGTGTCGTGCTGTCGTCAAACACCACAAACAAAGCACCAATCTACAGCAAGAGCTCCCCAACGTCGCCCTGGCACATCGTGTAGTCTTCATTTCTTTCCACTTTCTAGGAGGACTGGACTTTAATTACCACTAAAATTTCTCACTTGCAGGAACGCTGTAGAATCGCTCAGAAATACTACGACTTGCTTCAAAAATCAGCACAACCCCCAAATTACTTGTTTCTCTCCTAGCCTAATAGACTAGAATTAAATTGTTCCTCAGTTCGTGTTGCGAGAGGGCAACGAACCTGCTCGTTATCCACGAAAAAGTAGTGGAAAGGTACGCATGGATTGATAGTGCAGGTTTCGGGAGTGTCTGGTCTATTTTGGAGTCGCTAATTCCAAAACGGAGAATGTGCAATTCTACGTCGAACTATTTCACAACTTTAGCGTGGAGTACAGGGGCGTGTTTGAAGCATTGGCAGGAGGAATGGATTCCAAGCAGCACTTAGTATTCATTTATTAGGACGCCTAGAGGGAAATCGCTCAAGAAGCTCAGGCCAAGTGGGCTCAAATGCATAATTAACATATTAGTTTTAGTTCTTGCATATACTAACATTTTTTTCTCTCTCACGAACACATTCACATTACGAACGAGATTAGAGAAAGCTGTTAAAAGAGTTTGAAATATTTAAATGACCTTAATTATAACACCAAAATATTTTTCAGCACATTAAAAATGCGTAAAAATAAATTATACTTTACACTATAAAAGAAAAGCAAGACCGTTTTGTCTAACAAACGATGAACGCACTATCCTTAACCATCTCCCTCCAAAAATAAACAAAGAATCTCAGCCGTAGATATCTGGTTAAACTTGCGAGATTTCACAGTGGGCACCATCCTTCACTCCTCGACTATCAAAACAAACTGGAAAAGAATGTAGATCCGACCTGTCCAATCTGCCTTGACATACGACACAAAGTAAGCCATTTCCTTCTGGAATGTAAAAACTTCGCCTTCTTGAGAAAATTATACAAGATTAACTCCATTCTTGACTTATGGTGTGGCCCTAAAAAGTCTGTCAATTTTCTTTGTGCAGCATTCCCTCCCAATTCAAGGGGAATGGGGTTAAATAAATAATTAAATTCTCAAGTTCCTTTTTTAGTCAGAACATTTTAACTTTCAAAATATCTA
Source organism: Octopus sinensis (assembly GCF_006345805.1). Taxonomy (NCBI): domain Eukaryota; kingdom Metazoa; phylum Mollusca; class Cephalopoda; order Octopoda; family Octopodidae; genus Octopus; species Octopus sinensis. Next base: position 123,582 of record NW_021832436.1, on the reverse strand, counting down.
CGTCTTGCCTCTCAAAGACGGATTTCAGTAAATTGTACTCTGCATAATCTTTAACAAACATCTTTATATGGGCCATTAGGCTAACATAATTATTTTAACGTGGATTATTATTTTATGTCGAGCTGTCAGTGTTATGAATCAATGGCACTGGATATTGATATTTTTTTCTGAGGTTTTTCGCTTCCTTGTTGTTTTATAAACTTTATATAACGATTATTTCATTTACAAGTGCCTGTATTTGATGAAGAATGATGTTCAAGTGCCTGAGTTGCGCCTATAAAGTGCAACTTGGGGGCTATGAAAAAAACACAATTTGGGAATTTATTATTTTGAAATGGTATTTCAAAATAATGAGAAGCTACTTAAAGAATGTACAATTAAGAAAAAAAAGGTGACCAAAATTCTGAAGAGTCTAATTCATTTAAACATGAATGCAAAAACATTTATTTTCGTCTAAAGTCAGTGGTGAAGCCATATGAATGCAAAAGCTAGATGTTTTCTAATGAAAGTAAACTTGTTTGACACGACAAGGAAGTTGCCTTTCAGAAGTAGAGTTGACCTACCATTGACTAATCAGACAACAAATCGGAGGATTGCTTCAATAATTTGATTAAAAAATAAAAAAGACCAGTACCTAATCATCTAGTTCGGAAGTCGGCAAAATACTTTTAGAGAAGAGGCAATGTTTGACACTATTGTAAATTTCGAAAATTGAAGAGCGATCTATTACCACTTGTTCAAAACAAACATTTAATAATAATTAAGAATTCATTAAAAAATTATTAGTCTTAGTAATGAGAAATGTGACTCCTCATTTCTTTGAAGAATTGTCTAATGCAGGCATTCTCAACCTTTTTTTTATTCATCGCTCCCTTAGATATTTTATCGCTCCCTTTGAAATTTTATCGCCCCCTTGTTTACATACAATTTAACATTTTTGTGCATTGTCCCTTAATTGATTGTTTTTTGTATATAACTCAAAAATCAAAATATAAAACAATAAATCAAATGTAAAAATTGAATTTTTATTAAAAATTATCAGTGAGACCCTTGATATTGATGTTTACTCGCTAAATATTCAATGTCGGATCTAATTCTGCTAAAATATATTATCACCCCCTTTTGACCTAATTATCGCCCCCCTGTACAAAATTTTCTTCCCTAGGGGGACGATTCGCCCCCGGTTGAGAACACCTGGTTTGATGTCAGGGTAGTCAATTTTATTCTAAGGTTTGAATCTAGATTTGAGCCTGTGTTTTTTTTCTTAATTTCGATATGATATAATTCATGTACAAAAAACTTTGTTTACGCATATAAATGGACCCAAATATTGTCAAAATTCCATATGAATATTTTTCAATTTATAAAAAGAATTTGGAAGAAAACTCCAAGTTTTAAAAATCACGTCTTCAAGTTTTTTAGCATAACATCAATATCACTTTTAATTTTACCAAATAATTTTTCTTTTCCAAAGTTTCAAATTTTTCTGAAAGGCAAATAAACTTTGATATCTATAATTTCTTACATTTCAAGTCCAATAGTTGCATTTCGAACTCAGCTGCTTTAATTTCAAACGGCAATAACTTTAAAGTGCTCACTTTAGGATATAGAGGATGTATAACGAACAAAAGAGTTGTTTATTATTTTCTAAAATCTTGAAACGTATAGATATTTAAACATTTATTGTGAACCTATCTTTGAAAGATTTTCTCATATACGAAAGAGCATTTTTAAATAAATTTTATTTATAGTTTGATTAGTAACAACAACAAGCACATCGCAAAACCAGAGACCCGTAGGTTACTGAGGTTTCGCTTGCGCCACCCCCACACAGGCGAACTTTTAATGAGAGAACAAGAAAGTTAATTGTTCTACTTTTCAAACAGAATCATTTTTTTAACAATGTCACCCATAGATTCAATCACTTACTATAAAGAAAACCCTTGAGAGCGTGACTGTCTCTTATAGAAACTAAAAGAGATTTATCATCAAATAAGTGTGTCTGCAACATCGCCAGTGCCTGTCAGCATCTCCAAAGGCAAGATGCGGGGTTGTCTACCTAAATTACTGTGCGAATAGAAAATGTTTTTTTATAAGTTTTTGATACATGCATATCTGTAGACTGATGCGTTTTCTGAATGTTTTAACGGTTTTACTCGAAATGAGATTAAAAATTATGTTTCTTGTCAGTTATAATAATTAGAATAAGAATTAGTCAAAAATATTGATGGCGACAAAACGTCCTATTACACCAATCATTGGGAGAGGTCCGCGTGATAGACACATAGCCGATCTTATTGACTTAGAGAGATATTTGGAATTAAACGATTCAAATTCATGGGTATGGCTATAGTTATATTTTAGATTCTTGTTATCATTGATTTGTTTTAAAGTAATACAAATCCTAATACAAACAATAGAATGCTTCTCTTATTTGATAATATCAATAAATTGAAATATAGAATCATTGAAGAAAATAATCACAACTATTCTTTGGAAGATGAAAATAAAAATTTCCATAGGAATATTAATATTTCTAGAATAAAAAAGTTTACGTAACTTTTAAAGTTCTCTAAATGAACATATATGTCATTTCTGGTCACGGAAACGTATTTTCTTGTCTTTGCGAGCTCCGCGTATCTTTCCGTCGAGCCAGGTTCAACAACTGATAAGATCAGATTGTGGGCAAAGAATATGTCTGAGCATGTCGCGTCCCAGATTAGGCATTTCCCGTGATCGAAGGGAAATTAAGATCCGACTGGAATCTTTAATCTGCACTTCCTGTCGTTACATGGTAATTAGAATCGGATACCTAAGTATATTTATTCAAAAATACTTTACCGTACAACCGTAAGATCGGTAAGCCGGAAAGACTGATCATACAAAAAATATACCTACTTTGTTAACGCATTAATAAATGAATTTGAAACATGTTTTAATGGTTTTAAAAAAGCTCTATTTACTATGCAAATATTTTTGTCACGTATGAAAATCGAACCTGCAACCTCTTCATCAACTGGGGCTACTTGAAATGGAGATAGATTTAAAATTTGCCGCGATATTTAAGTCGCATGAGCTACTGGATTTTGTAATATTCGAATTTGGTTGATAATGATCAAAAAACGCATCAGTCTACGGGTCAACGTACGCATGTATCAAAAACTTACGAAAATAGAAACTAAGCATTGAAATTGGTTGACTGATGAACGTCTAAATCAACTTTGACGTATATATCGTCATTAAAATTTACTCCAAAATAATAGGTGACGAACAGAAATCAATTCTCAGTTCATTCTTATTATTTTTTCCTCATAATAACAAAATATTTTTTGTGAAGACCGCAAACAAGCTATAAAGGTAAGAAACCCCTGATTGAAGTTGTATACAACAAACTAAAAGCAAGAAAAACGATTAGTAGAATAAGAAGTGAACAAAAAGAAATAACAGGAATGATATAGGACTAAACTAGTCTTCTAGATCGTCTACTCTCAATTTCGTCCTGTTTGTCCTTCTCAATCTCTTCAAAAAGAGCACGCAACTCATCATTTGTCAAAGTCTACACAAATAACTAACCAAATTTACAGTAAGTGGCATGTTATATCCCATGACTGCAATCTCCAAATTGTCCACGCAAGATTGAGCGACCTCTAACAGAGCTCTTAGTGCCAATTTTTTGACAAGATGGTCAGAGGACGCTATTTCGTCGGTATAATTAGTCTCCAAGAACTCCAAGACACGACTACTGTTCCTTCCTATAGCCGCAGCCTACCAATAAGAAGCCACCGCTAACCTTCCACTCACAGTAATTGCCAGCAGGATCAGTCACATACAAATGGGCAGAATCATCGAAACCAACAATCAGCATTGAAAATCCAAAAGGCCTTCTTCCCGATGATCGAGTAAATTTCTTAGAATAAAAGCGTGATAAAAACCTGTTTGAGGTCTGCGACATATCTGACTAGGGTGGATGGAAGAATCGAGTCCTCCATCATCAGTTTGTGGCTGAGGGATTCAAACCGAGCCATTTTAATGACTTTCCTGGCGTCGGCAGTAAGACCAGCAAAGGCCACTGCGATGTGATCGTCGATGCTTGCTATTTTACGAACAGTGCTTTCAATTTGTAGCTTCCCAACCACTTTGCGCTCAACACCCAAAACTACCAAATTTTTTCCGCAGACCCCAACCTTAAATAATAAATTAAAATTCTAAACTGCGCTATTTCCCTTATTAACTGTTTCTTGTGCATAATCGACCTGAAAAAGGCGACCATCAGGAGAAAAAATAGTAGTCGCCCTGTCATAAGATGACATAACGAGGTATTGTGTTTTATTTAATCTCAACGATTATTTAATTTATCGAATAAAAAATTATTATTATTTAATGAATATTAGTCCGTTTTTAATATTCAGCATGGAATTAATTACGCCTTCAAAACAAAATTCCATCCTCTCCAATGCATCTCCTCTGATCTAAATCACAATTCTTTCTCTCAATGAAAAATTTAGTGACCCCAGTTTATTAATCAATATTTTTTGGTATCTCAGCAGGTAACTTACTTGGTAACGTATAACTAATTCAAACTAACAGTTTACTATCAATTTTAGCTTTTATACCTGAAGGATTCCAGCAGATCTTTTGAATAATGTGATAATTTGTTGATGTGTGTTCCACCTGGAAATCAGAATAACAACAATATTATTCATAATAATATACCTAGAGCAGGATAGACAACCGCACCGGAGAGATGGACGTCCGATGGACAGAACATTGTTCTTGCCATTACAAAAGGGACTGAGTGCATTCCCCGAAAGGACTGGGTTAAATTCGTTTTTTATCAAGTGTTGGGAAGATATTCCAGGATTTCCAGGAATGAATGGCTTACCATGCTTCGGTGCTTTAGTTGATGCTTTAACTCGAACCTATCATTAAATATACTGAAGAAACTGGCCAAGACCTCTCCTCCTGGCTCTCGGGCGAGGACTGGCGGTGCGGTTACGCCGACTGGATACCCCCGTGTTCTGAACAACACGAGCACCAGAGTAGCGAGTTATTGATACTAGTTAATGAGATATTTAGTAGGCATATTTCTGCGAATCGTGTTGTCCTTCTTGCGGACCGCAGAGCGACCTGAAAATATCTTGGTGGCAACTCAGGAGTGATGTTATGAATCGCATTAATCGTCCCATATCTTACCCGATCGTGCGTAAGGCTCCAGAGACAGCGACGAGATTTCTTTCTATTTGTACTAGGCACAGACAACCTATGATGAAATTACCCAAAAGCCTTGGTCAAAGAATAAGTGGAAGGAAAACATTGCCACGAAGGTAACAGCAGGAAAGGCCGAGCTGGAAGTCCTGACTGGGCACATTTATAATGTGAGGAATGTGGTCAAGGGCAAGACTCCTCCTTTGCTACGTACTGTATTTCGTCAAGTACGAGCTGTCAAATGAGGCCTTAACGAATTAAGGCGTGTCCAGACAAAGAGGAGCTGATTCTTGTTTATTAGAAGAAGCTTTCAACTCATGATCTCTGTGTCAGCGCAGGCGAGAGAACATCTGTTGGAGTTTTCACCCAAACTGTTCTATCGGCAGCAGGACGGATAGATGAAGGAAGGTACTGAGGAAAAGGCCGAAGTGCTTGGCATATGGAGGAGTATGTGGAAAGCACGTCCTCGCAAGAGTGTGTCGTTTCCGTTTTGTGGATCCGATGCTCCCTCAATGATTGAGTCTTGTTTTGACATCCAAAAGAAGTTTTATCAGGCAGTAACCCATCTCTCTGACTGAAGACACCTGGGGTCGATAAGGTGTATAATTTCTTTATAAAAATGCAAACCAATTTATGATTGCATTTGTCGAAAAATCGAACAGTTTACACTTGAACCTGGCTCGATTCAAAAATGGTTATGTACTGGGGTCACTTATTTGATTCCTAAAGTAGGTAACCCTTCTGCTCCGATTGATTGTAATAGTTGATGACTAAGGACTAAACTGTTCGCTGGGATTTCAGAGATCGTCCACTCGATGGGCGAAGTCTTTGAAGATTGTATGAATGACATGGGTCTGGAAATAACTACAACAAGTGACATCCTTGTGTGTGGTGACCCAGTCAAAGTCTTGGATAAAGGTTAGCTGAAGAATTCTAAACTTATTTTATCTTATGAAAATCAGCTAAATTCCGAGGAATAAAAAATTCCATCTATAAGTAGTATCAAAGATTATAAGAGATAGTTTTATTTAGTTTTAGTGATTCTGGCCAACTTTAATGCACACAACTTAGAATTTTAAAGAAAAAAGTTATTAGGCACCACGTTTAGTTGTATGAAGCAGTGTTCCTGTTCTACGAATTTTTTACAAAATAAGCTTATATTTAGGAATAATATTTTGTTAATTCAACATTGTTTGAATTTTTCGAGCGGACTAATAATCATTAAAATGCAATTTTTCATAATAAGAAAAATATTATGGTTTGGATGCAATTCATTTGTGCAATCAAATTTTATTAAACATCGAAATGGATCTAATTATTCTTATTTTATACAACAAAACATGGAAAACCGATCAAAGTATTGAGATTATTTAAAACCGTCCTTCATGGAAGAAAATCTCCAACATACTAAATGTAGAAATCAGATGTCAAGAAGACCAACAGAAAATCTATTTCAATCTCGTTAGTTTTTTTTGAAACTAAATTCGTTTATTTAATGAAAAGAAAATAACGCAGACTTGATGGTCAGTCCGACCAAGATGCGTTGCGAATCGAGAGGTAGTTCCCACGAAGAATTAAGACCGAGACGCGCTGAAAGAGCCAGCTCGTCGCCCTCCGGTCATTGGTCTTTAATGCGATTTTTTTGCCCACCAGGCGTAACAACTTCTCAGCCTCTTTACCGCCCACACCAGTGGTCTCGAAGGCGAGGGGCACGAACTCATAAGCCTCCGAAAGCTGAGCGTATTTCAACATTTTCTTTTCCTCCGCATAGCCTGGCGAACATGCCGTCCTGGACAACAATGTATCCAACAGGAAATTCACACAGGTCACGTCCCAAACGGGAGACCTACCTCCCTTGAATGAGAATGTAATCATCTCGTCGGGACGTTTTCCGTCACCCCAAAAAATATCAACTGGTTCCAGTATAGACGGAAATCCTGCGGAATCAAAAGCCCTCTGAATCACTTAATTGAACAGAGCATGGCGTGGAAATAGGCTAGCACTTCTCAAAAAAGGAGTGTAATCCGTTTGAAGGAATCATGAAACCACATCGGCAACGGTGCGTTTGGCATATATCAAGTCTATGTTAAATACACACTCCGATGCAAACAGCCTCGTCCTCCAAAAGTAGACCTTTGGACCCCAACGGGAGAACGTTTAGCCAATCTCCAGAGTGGGGCTGGCAGACGCAGTTCAAGGAAGCTAGCTGCCTTCGGCTTACGAGCGAAGGCTCTCAAACAGGTGTGAACATCTGATGACATCCCAACTCTTCTGCATAGCAGGATTCTCTGGAAGGTCAAATCCGAGCAATCTCCAGGCGTGAACAGCAACAGGGTATTTTGTAAGCTCGCCAAGTTCAGGTGAGTTTATACGAACAGAGCGAACGAAATGTCCAAAAGCGGACAACGAGAAAAGATATCAAGACAAGATCTACACAAGAACGAACCCTAATGCTCCCAAAGTAAAGTGAGAGCGCAGCACAATAACGTCCGAATGTGAAATAGCAGCTTGAATGTATGACTAGTTTTCCTTGCTAAATGAAGTGATGGTTATGTTTTTTAGGTATTTGGTTCAATTGAATTAAAAAAATTTTTTTAGGAAATAAACCCTTATTAATAAAGGACTAGAGAAAAATTTTCATTGACAGATAGCCAGAGTATTGCCTCTGAATATGGCTATAGATATTCGTTCGGTTAAATACCGATGTTCACACGGGTCGCCGGTCACCCTTTTCATTAAAAATTATAAAACTTATTTAAAAAGGTTGCTAATTAGCCTAAAATGAAAATTAAATAAACTAGTTTAACAATAAAACTATTAGTTAACACCGTATTCAATTATAATCTGAGATTTCTCATCTTCTTCACTTTGTTCTGACACTTTATTTTTATTTCGAGTTTTGATATCTAAAAATATTAATTTATATTGCAAAACATATTTTCAACAGCCATCCGAACAATAAAATAGATATAAAGCCAAGAATATAGGATATTAATACTTTATATCGAAACGCCTAATGTTTTGAAACAATAGAATTACTTTTTTTGTAGTTCCTCCAAAATGAGATTCGAATATGTAAACTTCTTTATTACCTTCAATGTATGTTATTGTCAAATTTACAGTATGCTTTCCTTTCTTATTTGCGTAAAACCAAGCAGAATCTTAATCTAAATTATTTTGATAAACCATTAATTGTCAATTGGCATAAATCCATAACACATATTTCACATGATGCGTATTTTTTTGATGTAGTTACAATTTTAAATATAACACTGTTTTTTTCATGAATGAGTATGACATTGGTAACAACGAAATTGAATTCTAAAATAATATTTCTTTAATAACTGAATATAATCATTTGTTTCATTGCGACAGCTAAATATCGAGCTTTTACCAATTCGCTATAAATAGAAGTAGAATAATAACGATCTTTCTGAAGTGCGCCAAACATTCCCGGTCCAAAACTCTAGAATTTAGGCATGAAGTTTACAATATATATTTTTTCTTTAGAAACAAGATCACTGTTTTTCAATCTGTGAAATTCAATGGCATTATATTTAAAATCCGAACTCAAATGATAAATTCCCATAGGAGGAGCTATTTGTACGTCAAGTGATTGCTACCTTCATACCAAATTATAACTGTTTCATTGTGTGTACATTGAAATAGAGAGTGGCCAATCTTCATTTTTGTTGACATCTTAGCATTCACGTCTTAATTAATCAAAATTTTTGATTATACGCTCAATTTTTAAAAGTGGACATTCTTCAAGAATTAAAGATGGGACGAGTGGGTTATTTGGAAAAAAAATTGCTTCCCTTGTTGAGCAAATAATTTTTATAAAAAAGAAGAATGAATTTAAAAGTGGCACTAATAAATACAATGACATTAATAAAAATCGCTAATTCACGAAAAAATATTTATATAATTCACTATCACGGATATTTTACGAAGAAATCGTTTTTCTGAAACAGAATATTTTATTTTTTATAATATGACACAACATTTTTCAGCTACAGAGAATGTCAAATCTAATATATTCTTTCACCTTTTTAAACTTGGAAATTTTATGGATTTATTCTAACCTTGGAAATTCAATTAATTTGAATTCTAATTTTATTGATAAATTATCGTCGATTATATAATTTAATTCCCAGCAAGGCCACCCTTACTTTCCTTGCCTAGTCAGGCTATTAAAGTGTGTCGTCGTCCAGTTTTTACAATTTTTAATCCACTCAATAGATGAAATCGCGTGGTTTTCAAGGCAAACTTGATGATTATCCTGCTCTTTACTCCCTCCAAAGGTTTATGTGGCTACTAAAAAAGACTTTCCCTGATCGAGAATGAGATCTTATCATGATTGGAAACTAAAACTTCCAAGGTTAAAAATCACAGAGGAAGCTTTTCAATGTAGACAAAACAGCTTAACTTATTATCAAGTTCACTCTCATCTGAGATCAAAATTGATGTATATTTTATTCTATCACTCTCATAAAAAGACAAACAATCAAGAAGACAGCGGTGTTTGTTTTCTGGCAACGAATAAGACAACCCTGTATGCGTAGTGAAGCATGGAGTAGTCATCATGGACATAGATTCCAGGAAGGTCAGTCTGCTCATACTAGAACATGAACCTCCCATTGTCACCTCGAAAGCAAACATAGACTCGACTACTGCACGAATATCCTCATAACTGAGCTCAATCACATTATCAGTGCCAGAATAATGGTAGAGGAGGGGACCTATCTGTTTCAACAACCCAAAACCTAAATTAATCCAAAGTCCGCCAGGAACCAGAATGTCATAAATCTTGTCAATATAGTCCATTACATTGTGGGCAGTATCAATAAAAAAACACGTGACAACACAATCCCAGTGTTCTACCACATTAAACAAAACTTCCAGCCTCGGTTGTTATAGACTTTCAGAAAGTCCCCAGCAACCATCGAAAAGTTGTTGATTTCCCGAGAAGAAGGCGACACGTCGGGGAATCGGGAAGGTCTGAGTTGGTCTTCGTTGGCCATTCGATTGCTGAAACCGCCAACCCACGGATACACCACAACCGACTCTTCGCGAGTGATACTTTAAGTAAAGGACAAGATTGACTTATTGATGATGTATTGGGATATAAGTAACATGTCGAGGGACTGCTCATTCCCCTCACATGTATACCCCAGTGCGGCCAACTCCCAGGCAAGTCTCCCGAGCCCAGCTCCAGGTACCAATACATTGACAGAACTACCTTCTACACAAAATGGTTTACTTGCTTGGAGGCAGAAATGCAGAAATTTGATCAATGATTGGACTGTAGCACGTGAAACGTTCCTGTGCCCCTTCGACCCCCCAATCGCGGACAATGTGACGCAACACTGACACCAATTTGTCCATTTCGTATTCACGTGTTTTGGCAGCGTGTAACTTTAAATATAATATTCAAGCCACGTTTTCCAAAAGAAACTGCTTCGATGAATCCTCGGGCAGAAAATCGTAGATAAATGGCTGAGAATAAGTTAGCACATTTTTTATGAAAGTATAGTTTTCATTGACTAAATCTTTAATTTTGATGATATATGTGTTGAAATTTGGGAGATATGATTTGTGTCGATCTGAAAGTCTTTCATAATTTGAAACTATAAGTGCAATTTTGTTAAACATATAATTTCTAAAATAATATTCATTATATTCCTGTACTTGTAGTTGTAAAAGGATTTCAAAGTAATACACAAATAATCGACCACCTCACTAGACATCACTTTAATTTTTTTAAAGTAAATTTTACAATAATTATGAGTGACTCTCGATAGTCATGATTGGAAATCAATTTAATTGATTTATTACAGAAGTGGAAAATCGATCATGCCACGAATAACTTAGATTTTCTAGAAAATCCAAAGCGTTTCACTCCTATCTAGATTTGATTTCGAAATCACATCACCGATCTTTTTCAAGCGTCCCTTTCTCTTCTCGCCTCGAACGCAAGTGGGACGAATTCAGCACATGCGGAGGAGCGTACTTTAATTCCTTCTGGGCTTCGACCAGAGAACAGGCATGCTCGGAAGTCGTTAGAATTGTTAGCTGAAGGCCTGTTTGTCCCATATCGTTCCACAAGGAATGACGTGACCGGCGTATCAGTCGCATTGCTTGCTTAATTTAAATGTCGAATGATTTAGTTTTTGATTATCAGAATTTTTTTTACTTATTATATCTGTTGCATGATTTTCATTAATTAGAAACATTCCGGTCTTCTCGGCGACCTTGGTGCTTACCTCCCGGTATATTTATTCTTGTTTTTTGCGCCAAGAAAGTGGGCCGATAAAACTCGCCAAACTTAAACTCGAAGAGCATAGAAGCAATCTCTTGGAAAATTGCACGGCGACTTTGGTTTTACTTTGTAATTTCTCTAAATTATCATGCTGGTACGAAAGTATGTGAAACGCGAACCCTATTGGATAATTATGACTAGCAGAGACAGGTATGCTTATTGACGAGTGCTACACCATATTCGGATAGCTGGCTAAATACCTTCTTTAGTAGCTCAGCAAACGCTTTATTTGAAAAGAATTTCCTAAGAGTGAATGCTCCCCTTAGACTGAATTTCCTGATTTCTGTTAAAATCTATTAAAATTTTTATTTCTGCCTTAAAATAGATCGGTCTTCATTCGCTTTTTTTCTCTCACTGAAAAGTTAATAAGGTTTCCATTTTATTTTAAAATCCCCCGAATTGGCCAGGGATGATGCAAAGATGTACAAAAAGAAAGTCAAGTGGAAAAAAAGTCTGGTAAAATCAAAAGTCAAGTCGTTTGTGTTTACTTTAAATTGTATCTTTTTAGCAATAATAATAACTTTTAATTTTTAACAGTTTTTTAAATAATTGACTTTTTTCAAATTGAATTTTTTTTTTGCAATCAGCAGGATAGAGATATTCAAGAATAAACGGAAAACATAATAAAGCTTAATATTAGCGCACATCTACATTGTCAAGGCATCGTTAATCCCAACATTAGGTACTTCAGACTCACGCATGTCGTCAGAAATTGTCCTTGTGACTGAGCGCAACTTGCTGGTCAGAGTGTCTTGTGGCGTTTTAAGGAATTGGTTAACTGAGTTCATGCAAGAGAGACTAATGGTTACTCACAATATCAGTAAGCAAAACATGGTTACAATCTAATTAGATCTGATTACGTAGATAACATTAAAAATAAAATATATGTCAAAAATTTAATTTAGAAACATCTACGAAAGACCAGATAATTTTTGTTTACGAAAAATTACGAGAGATTCAAGAACAAGGAAAACTCTAGAAAATGTTTTATTGTTGTTGTATAACCCCGACGATTAATGGCTTTACATATTTAAAATTCATCAAATTTTATCATTCACAGAATTTCTTTCCAAATACCATCATTTCTTGTGTAAAAAAGACATCTATACCATTTTCAAGTCAATTTGACAATTACAAACTTCAAATGTCATCTAGATAATTCAATTTGTCAATTATAAATTTCAAATGTCATCTACGCCACGTACGCCACGAAGGCCTTGGAATTCGGTGCCCGAATGATGTTGCACTGCCTGCCACATGTCGTCACTTTTTCATGCCAGAAAACTCATGGGCACGGTTCTTCCAACCGATTTTGAACATTACGTGCCCTCTGAGTTATCATCGGCGGTCGTAAAGTGGCACTCGCTAGGACTGGAAATCCCAGAGGATCAGCATAAGCAATTTGTTTGGGACGAAGTCCGCCTACAATCCCGAATCAATCTTTACGTACATCTCTCGACCAACACCGCTTGGCCTGCTTTGAGACGGCATGTCGCCCTCACAGCGGAGCCTGGCTAAATGCCACTCCACTGCCGAGCATTGGGAACCTCCTGGACTGCGAGTCCGTACGCACTGGAATCTGTTTACGTCTCGGTCTTCGCCTATGCGAGCCACATGTCTGCCGCTGTGGCGCGAAAATCTGTCGCTTTGGATTGCACGCTCTATCGTGTAGACGCAGTGCTGGTCGCATTCCGCGTCACGCCGCTCTTAACGACCTTATCAGGAGAGCCCTGGAAGTCGCCGGAATCCCCTCCCTGCTTGAACCCACTGGGATCGATCGGGGGGACGGAAAAAGGCCTGACGGGATCACTGTGTTTCCTTTCAACAGGGGGAAGCCTCTCACCTGGGATGCCACGTGTGTGGACTCTTTCTCGCCTCAGAACCTGCTGATGTCGGCCTCCGCTCCTGGATCTATTGTCACATCCGCGGAATGCAAAAAGATGCGGAAGTACTCCTCACTTACGGAAAAGTTCCAATTCCTTCCATTCGCGGTTGAGACTTCCGGTTCCTTGGGCAGTAAGGCAATCAGCTTCGTTCAGGAGATCGGGTCCCGCATGTCTGCCATCACAGGCGACGCCCGCGAATCGAGATGGTTTTTTGAGCGGATATCCCTTGCGATAGTACGCTCTAACTCTTTCTCGATCGCGTCGGCTTCCCGCCCTTGAAGCTTTTAATTAATTAACTTGTAGTTATTGGTTGGTTTGTCAAAAAAAAAATGTCATCTGAAAAAATCAATTTGTCAATTGTAAATTTCAAACGTCATCTGAAAAAATCAATTTGTCAATTATAGATTTCAAATGTCATCTGAAAAAATCAATTTGTCAATTATAAATTTCAAATATCATCTGGATAATTCAATTTGTCAATAACAAACTTCAAATGTCATCTGCATAATTCAACTTGTCAATAACAAACTTTAAATGTCATCTGAAATAATTGAAGCATATGAAAATTTTGGCGATTGACAGTCTCTATGCTCCTCTCTTGGAGTTAATTTGAGAACAGCTTATCATTGGATTGAAAATAAAGATAAAGAAAGACATCCAAGAGAAGGTAAAAGACATTCAAAAAAAATCAAATAAATATAAATAAATTAATCAGTTGGATTGAAGCTGATCCTCAGATCACTTTGAAAGAATGTGCGGAGAAAATACGAAATAATTATTCAATGTCTGTGTCGGTTATAACAGTAAAAAATTGGCTTGGTGGGGAATTAATTTCTCTCAAAACCTGTCGACCAATAGTTGCAAATGTAAATTCACCTGAAAATAAAGAAAAAAGAATATATTATTTGGATTGCTTGTTTAAAGCAAGGTCTGCTGGAAGAACTTTAATTTGGATCGATGAATCCAATTTTAATTTATATTGTAAGAGAAAAGAAGGACGATCAAAAATAGGATCTCGTTCTTTTGTCATTACTCCAAATTTGAGAGGCTCTAACTTACATTGTATAAATGCAATGTCTGCTTCAACATTGTTTAATTTTCAATGCAAAAGAGGTTCTTACAGAGGAGAAGATTGTAAAAAATGGATAAAAGAGTTAATTAATGAATGCAGGCCTTCAGGCGTACAAGATCCCACTTTAATTGACAGTGCACCTGTTCACAATCAATTGGAATCAGTTGTTGATCAAGAAGAAAATATTGAACTTTTACCATTGGCTCCATATTCCTACTTATTAAACCCAATTGAATTAGCCTGGAGTACTTTCAAAGCAGAAGTAAAAAAATGCTAAGAGAAAAGATGCCAATAATTCTCAAATATAAGAAAACTTCGGATGGTTCTTCAATTTCTGAATATAGGCTAAAAATGTTGGAAGAATCGCAGGAGAGGCAAAAAAGGTTCTAACACCACAAAAATTAATGGGATTTTTGTTAACCGGGTTGAAAGGTATTATTCCCGAGTTACTCGTGGTGAAGACCTTTTTGATTTTTAATTTACCAAATAAAATTTGTTCTGTTTCCCATAATATGATTACAATTTTTTTTTTTTTTTAATAATAATATTAGTAATTAACAAATAGTTATTAACTAACTAAATTCCCGGCATCGTAAATGGAAACACAGTTTCCACGTACTATGGCCAAGGAAATCCTTTCGAAAAGCCACTTGGACTCGCGTGGGTCTCCCCGTTTATGGGAGATCATGCGGCCAAGTTTTTTTAGAAAGGAAAAAGAGATTTTCGCCGATGACGCCGGAAGTCTCGACGGCGATGGGAGTGAACAGATACCGTTCAGAGAGCTCCTTGTACTTTCCAATCTTCATCTTCTCGGTTTTGCGAGAGACTGAGCCAGGCTCGACAGCTGAAGAAGGAAGTTGAGCTCCGAGAAAGTGTCTGAACACGTCGCATCCCATAACAGAGACTTGCCGAACTCAAACGGGAAAGTCGATAGGCCGTAGGGTCTTTTCCGTCTCCCCTCGCAAGCCCGACGGGTTCGAGGATTGATGGGATCCCAGCGGCCGTGAGCCCCCTCTGAATAACGTCGTTAAGTGCTGCATGGCGTGGTGCGCGCCCTGCACTGCGACGACAGGAAAGGGGATGTAGACAAAACGGTCAATGACAGCACCACAACGACATTTGTGTATTTCGCAGATTTCCAATCCAAGACGCAATGATAAACCAATTCGTAGGCAATCTTTGTCTAGTAGGTTACCGTGGAAGGGACAGGGAGAGCATCCAGCCAGGCCCCACTCCCTGTGCAGCAGCCTGCGCGGAGACATGCAAGTCTGTGATGATCGAAATTTTTGCGTAGATGTACGTCAAGAGCTTCACAAGAAATGGCATCCCATTGAGCTTGGATACACGGGTCACTGGGTCTTTGTGTGTACAATGAATCCCAAAGGTCCAGAGCGGCCACGTGATCAACTGACATTTTTCGTTCGGGAAGGTTTCTGAGAACGATGTCAGTGAGGGCACGGGATGATGCCAGGGACGAGAGGAAGGCAGGAAGAGCCAGATAAACGGGCGAACGAAGGCCAATCCCCCCGAGATTAACAGGCAGGGAAGATTGAAGCCACCCCAGAGCGTCGAAATGGATGTTGCACAGATACTCGGCTCCAGACTTCAAGATAGAATCGATATCGGATAACAGATTAGGCATGCGAAAACAAGGAGAACTCCTTAGGGTGTACAAAAGCCTCGGAGTTGAGAAATAGTTACGCAGAAGAAAGAACCCGACGTGGGCATCAATGAGGGAAAGCCGTTCGATCATGTTTGACAGATTGCTTGCCTTGGCGATGAGCGTTTGTGAGAGAGCCTCGTGGCCAATTGGCGAACCAAGGATTACAAGGTCCTTTGTTTCTGATACCCGCGCGCCTTTTAGAATAGGTTCCAGGGCGTCCAGAGTTTCGGCAAAAAAATCGGAAGGAATATTCAGGTTTAGGACTTCGGACTTGCTTGAGTTTATCTCCAGACCGATGGACGAAAGGGCCGGGATAATGCTCCGCAGGTCGTCTAAGACAGAGCGGGGAGGTCCACAAATCGTCGCGTCGTCCAAGTACCAGATATTTACCGGAGAGCGGACAGAATGAGCGAGGAGTGACACACATAGCAAATAGGAAAGGCCCCAGGGGATCTCCCTGTTGCACTCCGGTCGACAGACGATAAAGGAATCGCCAACAGGAGGAGGCTGGGTTGTGAGTACGAAAGGTGGACTAGAGGATAAGCGGAGGGGGCGAGAGAAAGGCAGGTCTCGAGCAAATGATCCCGTCTCACTGTGTTAAACGCATTTGATATGTCCAGTTAACTAAAAGATATTCCAATGAAGAATCCATAAGTTCTCTTACGGCATGGGCAGCCGATTCACACCCTCCACTGACGCCGACGCCCAATTGGACTGGCAAAAATTTCGGGACCAACTCGGGGATCACAACGTGGCAAACGAGCTTTCCGGCCAATCTGCGGAAAACATTACCCACGGCGATCGGCCTGACCCCGTTATCTTTTTTGCCCAAAGCAGTGAGATTAGCCGAGAAGAAAATCGCCCGGGCAAAATCCGGTAAATTCCCACCGATAAGACGGTTACAGAGATTGGTGATAGATTCCAAGAGGAGACGCCCTGCCTCAGCAGTAAGAGGTGAAGTCAACTTTAATGTGTCCAGGCTTCAGCCCATCTATACCCCCACTGCTGCTTGGGGAAAAACTTTTCAGTGCCTTCTCAACCTGTGAAGCGGTAACCAGCAGTTGCGGAAGGGCGGTCGTATCGACAGCGGGTTGGGTGCGGGAGTTTACTGGAGGACTGGGGTGCTTGGATCTCAAATTAGACAATTAGTTTACAATTAGTTTATAGTTGATTAGTATACAGTACCGTGCAAATGTTCCGGACCACCCAATTATTTTTCAATTCTATATATATTTGGCAGCTACGGCTTGACTTTCAATATTTTGATAAAATGCAAACTTGAATTTCAAAATTGTAAATTTGAGTTTTGCAGATGACATTTGAAGTTTATAATCGACAAATTGAATTATCCAGATGACATTTGAAATTTATAATTGACAAATTGATTTTTTCAGATGACATTTGAAATTTATAATTGACAAATTGAATTATCCAGATGACATTTGAAATTTACAATTGACAAATTGATTTTTTCAGATGACATTAACAAAATCACGTCTGATTTCGCGGAGATCGGTCTATCTTTGAATGGTCGTAAGTGCGAACTCGTAAATATTTCGTTATCCTCGGGGGCTCTTTCTCAGGCATCTTCTTCCCTACGCGGTCTGATTGCAGGGCTAAGGCTCACACCTACCAACGATCTAGTTATTCTGGGGTCACCAATTTCCGAACATGGAATCTTAAAGAGCTTATTGTCTAAATTGGAAGAAATCAAGCTGCTTACCGAGCGGATCCGCGGGCTTGACTCGCACATGGCTTTTTTCTTGCTGAGGAATTTCCTCTTTATCCCGAGGCTAACATACATCCTCCGTTCTTCGCCTTGTTTCGTGGCTCCCGATGCTTTACTCGCAATCGACAATCTTATCCTCACCTCGCTGGTATCCCATCTCAACACGAGACTCACTGGCGTCGGTCTTACCCGTGCGTGCCTACCTATACGTTTCGGGGGGATCGGGATTCGCTCCTGCAAGGACCTAGCCTTGCCTTGCTATCTCTCTTCGACCTCGGCATCCAGGAATTCGGTCTGCTCGGTTCTTTTTCCCTCTCTCGAACTCAACGAGCTTTCCGAATTCTCATCAGCCTCGCGCATTTGGTCGTCACTCGGTCTGGTTTTTCCGACGATCCCTTCAGTCCAAAAGAACTGGGACGAAGTCTTTTGCTCAGACACTCTGTGCAAACTCCGGTCAAAGTTGGACCAAGTCCAACTGGCATCTCTCAACTGCGCTTGCCAGCCGCATACGGGAGACTGGCTCAATGCACTCCCTACCCCTAGTACGGGACATCTCTTGGACGACGAATCCTTACGGATTGGTGTCTGCTTACGCTTGGGCCTGGACATCTGTCAGCCCCACCCATGCCGGTGCGGGTCCACGATCTCTCCGAACGGTTTGCACGCCCTCTCGTGCAAGAAGAGTGCTGGCAAAATTCCTCGCCACACTCACCTCAATGATGTCGTGAAAAGGGCTCTAGAGTCGGCAGGTTTCCCCTCCACTCTAGAGCCAGTCGGTCTCTCCGGAGTGATGGAAAGCGTCCTGACGGGATGACTACCTTCCCTTTCAGGGAAGGCAAGTCCCTGATTTGGGACGCAACTTGTGTTGACTCGTTCTCCGCGTCGGTGTTACTCAAGTCCATCACTAACCCGGGTTCCGCCAGTGCTCAGGCTGAGGAGGCTAAGAGGTCGAAGTATGGAAATATTTCGGACTCTTACGAGTTTGTCCCCCTCGCCTTCGAAACATCTGGAATTGTCGGCAGGTCTGCGACTCGCCTTCTTACCGACATTGCCAGGAGAATCGCCAAGAAGACCAACGACGGGAGGGAGACGAGCTGGCTCTTCCAGCAGTGCTCCGCGGAAACTGCCACTCGATACGCAGTGCGGCGACTTTGAGCTGACCTCCAGGCTCTTTATTAATTCGTGTATAACTTATTCCCCATTTTAATTACGCAGTTCTATTTGAAATTTATAATTGACAAATTGATTTTTTCAGATGACATTTGAAATTTATAATTGACAAATTAAATTATCCAGATGACATTTGAAATTTGTAATTGTAAATTTGGGGTTCATAAGTGCCAAATTGACTTGAAAATAGTATAGAATGAAACAAGAAACCAGGGGGTGTATATTCGTGGTCGAAAATATTGAAATTATCGAATGAGAAATAGTTTACCTTCAAATTCTGGGTTGACAATAAATGATAAAAGAAAATTCACATTCTTTTTTCGTTTGATCTTTCTAATAGAAAAATGGTGTGCATAGAATCGAAATGTAAAAATTAAATAATCAATTTAAATCGGTTTACTCACCCTTAATCGGCAGACTATTTTTAATAGAAATATAAAATCTCACCGGTTTTTGAAAGGACCACCAAAAAAATTTTCATTTTAATATACGCATCTGGTTTACGCAAAAATTTGTTACATAAAATCTTGGAAATTTAAATGAATTACTTATTTGATATTGAATAATTTTAATTTGTTTATAATTAGAATATGTCGCCAGCAACCGCTGTAGTTGCGGGGCTTCCGTTGACGAATTCGGACGGCACGCTCTCTCATGCAGACGAGTGGCAGGCCGGTTTCCAAGACATCACGCAATGAACTAATTGTCAAGAAACGCTTGCATGCAGCTGGTTTCCCGGCACAGCTGGAGCCTCCTGGTCTCATCCGCACAGACGGAAAAGACCTGATGGGATAACAATTTTCCCGTACACCAACGGGAAAGTGCTTGTTTGGACTGCGCTTGCACGACACCTACTAGAGACAAACCTGATCGCCTCAGCCTCCTCTCAACGGATATGCTTCACAGAACTACGAAAAAATTAAAAATTAAAATATTTCAGAGTCAAGGACAGTCCATAGTTGTGCACCTATTGTGGAGTCATCTGGAGTCTTCGGTCCGTTAGAATCAATCTCTTTTTTAGGAAACTTGGATCCCTCCATCTCGGTCATTTGATTCGAAAGATAGAGGGAGACCGAATGGCTGTTCAACGCCTTCAACAACCGTTTTCAGATTTAATAGCCACGCTATCCTTTCTGTCTTAAGCAACTTAATTAACTTATTTTTCTTTTATAAACATGGCTTTTAAAAAAAAAAAAAATTTTTTTATTAGAATATATTTTGAAAAAGTTTAAATTACGTATTTGAGTGGTGGATGAACGATGGTTGTTATAATAGTAATGAAAATAGACATTGAAATTCTCTACAATAAATGCATGAATACAACTTCTTTTTCAGACTTCGACGAGCTTGATTCGAAGGCAAATTCTTATTATGTAACAAAAGTAATAAAATTTCCGTCTTAGAGAATTGTTGAGCAAGATTTAAATCTTTTGATGCAGGAAGATTGTTTCCAAAAATATACAATTACTGAATCCCTCATCACGTATATATTTTATATTTTATTAAAACTAAAAAATAATATAATTTAATTAGAGAAAAAATGAATTTATTGAGTGAAGAATGTTTTGATATAATGAAGACCATAACGTCTCTAACTGATCAAATGGGAGCCTTAATAGACCCAATAAAGGACATTCAATACAACAGAGTACGAGAGTTTCTAATTCGAACTAGGAAAATATACAACTAAGCCTCAAGAGAGTTAGGAACATTTTGGACGCTCGACAATTCCTGGAGAACGTCTCAAAGGCCTTTGGTGAACAGAACTACGAATATGTAATTAGTTAGCTGATTTAATAAACATAATGAAAAATAATATAATAAGGCTTCTATCTTGATCTACAACTTTAATTCGATGGACTGTGACACACTACGAATATCTGCCACTCTTATGGAGGGTATTTACCTTTCTTTGACATGTCTTAGATTATGTGGATGAGGAAACGTTCGAGAGTCTGCAGAACTACAGTGATCAAATCAAAAAAATCACAATCAACGAACTTGATACGATTCTGTCAAAAAACAATCAAAGCACTCCTGATAGTGCAAAACTAGTCACTTACATGAAAATTCTTGCTCGTCTTAATTTTAAAGAAGTGGCCGTTGATAAATATTCCTCTTTTCTCTCTGATCAAGTAATTGGCGAAAATGTGATTTCCTTAGTTGCTTAGTCAGTTTGAGACAATTGGACAAGACACGAAGGCTCCTCGTCCACAAGTGCAGTTTGCAGACGAGGCGTGTTTATTGTTGGAGACTGTGGCCAGAACAGCAGAGGACTCATTTATTCTTCTTAAGAAGACCGTTGAGGGAGGACATTTTCTTAGAGTCCTCCAAGTTCTTCAACTTACATGCGATAATTTGATGCGTGAATTGATGATACGAATGGACGAAAAGAGAAAAGTCGGGGATTGTGTTAAGAAACTTGAAAACGGTGGGAAAATTGACCTTGCCCATCTCAATGTGGTTTCCGGAGAACTCTCCCTCGTTTACGAAAGAGCGGGACTTTATTTTGCATTTTGCGACGTGTTGATCGATGTTGCGTTTGTTATTTATTGTAGGCCGAGATTGAGATAACCCCAATTGCGTGAGGGTTGTGTTCAAGGGGTGAGTATCTTAGAGATTCGACGAGACTATGAGGAGAAGATGTGGTCTCCGAGTGGGTGAGGGCGTCAGCCAAATGGTGACATCTGGCCTACATCAGTGAGAACATGCAAAAAGTAGAATGACTGACATCAGAGTAGTTCATTCCATTGACACAAACCAGTCCACGGTCGTTCGAAGGTTTGGACGAGATCTTCTACGTTGTTAAAAAGTGTCTTCGGTTAGTAACTTAAATAATTGAATAGTCGTCTTGGAGGTACGGGCAGTGCGGAGGGCACGTCTGCTCTCATCAATCGGTCGTGTGATGTCATCGACTCACAATTTTTGGCATCTTTTTGCAAGTATCTCACGGGGTTGGAGAGGGATATTGAGCGTGGGAAGTGTCCAGAGATAGATTACAAAAATATGGAGGATTGTAGGGAGTTCATCCTCTTAGTTTCCCTCATCAACAGTGTGACTCTCTGTCACAACAATATGTCACAGCTAAGGTCTGAAATTGAGGTTTGCTATGTTTTCTCAGCATAGGATTCTTTTTCTAATCGTGGAGAGAATTTGGAGTTGTTCACTGTATTTTTGTTAATTTATGACAGAATTCATGTCAAGAAATTTTGGGTGTTGAATGTCAGTTTGAAGGACTGCGAAATCGATCCTTTGATATATTAAGGAAAGGAGTGCTCCTTCCTGTTCTCAAATTCCTCTTGGGAATGTTTCATGGACTTTCTGTCGGAGACTTGAAAGTGATTGACGATTATGAAATCGATGCGAACTGTGCAGATATTTGTGAACAAGTCAACGAGTTTTTTTCTCTTTTTAAAGTTGTGCTTTATGTAATTGTTTAGAAAGAACTTACAGAAGCAAACTATGAGCGTTTCCTCGACGTTTCAGTAAGGGAACTGACTAATTTGGTCGAAAAAGCAATTTTCAGGACCTGTTTTGACATTGTACAACTTTTTGTTATATTCTTAGACTCGATCCGTTTTATTGGAGAAGGAGATTAGGATTTTGTCTAATCACATTATTGCAATGTCGACCTGGGCTTATCGTGACAATTTTGTACGTGTCTTGCAAACACTGTCAGTTCTTACTACAAATTCGGTTGGTGGAAGACTTTGATTGCCTAGTTGCAAGAGGTAGTCTCCATCTGGAACGCTGAACAAATCTCTTGGCGTCTTTCTCAAGTAGAGATCAGACAAATATTGTGTTTGAGAGTGGACTACGTGCATTCAGATATTATGGATTTAGATTTGTGACGTTTCCACATAATTAATTTACCATTAATATGAATTATATTTTTCGCTTATAGATTTATAATTGTTTTTATGTTCATATGTGACCTTTTTTGTTTCTGACTGATGGGGAATTAACCAATTTCATTTCAAAGAGTTTAATGAAATGTATAAATGGTTGTCATGGGAGAAAATTTGATGGTGTCAGGCTGTCTAGACTGAGATTAGAAAGACTGCTGTTTTTTTTAAAGGTCATAGGCGTTTTTAATTTCCAGTTTTCCAATTATTTTCTAATCAAGTATCCCACACTAATATAGAACAGTTTTTTAAGTGGTATACGGCTGATTGTTGCTCCTATTTGAGTCGATGGACTATTTTAGTAAAAACAATATTCAAAGGTTAGATTCTAGCTAATGGACCAAAATCAAACAAAATGTTTTCTTTTGACTGAATACAAAAGTACCTATTAAACTCCGGGTTTATATGTACTACAATATAGCTGTCCTTTATAAACAAAAAAATTTTTAATGGACGAGTTATCTTTACATAGCTCAGAAAAAACATTTCAAGGTTCTTTAGCCAAAAAATTTATCATATCTTATTTAAAAGTATATTCCATCCTTAAGCTTTCCAACATTACTGTCTAGTATAACGGTCTTTAATCGACTAGAACCCTTTTGGATAACTACACTAAATTTCCACTTATTCAGTAATACATTCAATAGGTTATGATTATTTTTCTATTTGCTCCTTAAAAAGTCAATTAGTAAATTTTTAGTATAACAGGGTTAACTCTAAGTCAATGACCAAATATTATTTAGCTAAAGCTGACTTATACTGAATTGTAAACTAATTTGTTGTTGTTGCGTAACCCCGATCTCACATTAGATTATAAGACCAGCAGCTTGCAGAAAAAACAGCCCCCTCCCAGGTTGCTCCCATAAGACCTCCGGGGAGTGAATGACAATTTTTTTGCGGAGCGAAAGAAGACCGGGACAGCGGAATAGATAGGCAGTTGTATGTTTGTCAGCACAGCAAATGGGATTTGTTGTAGTTTGGTACTTCTTAAATAATTCCAAAAATATGTTGAAGATTTTGGGCAAACGAAGTGTATTTCATTTAAGCTTGCTTACAGATCGATCCAATCTGGACCAAGATATACCAACTGTTGAAAAAGGCATCATGGAACTAAAGTAGAGTTTTCTAAGAATTTGGTTGAACGACAAAAAATTTAGCTCACGAAAAGGTAAAGTAGTCATTCAATCTTGGCGTTTAACGTCACACCTGTTCAGTCTTGTGTATTCCAGGTTCAACAAGAAAAGGTCCAAAATTTATCTTACACAATATTATTGTCTATTTGTCAGAATCGTTGTACTGAGAAAAGAAAGTGGCGCGAAATTACTTATTGAGACAATAAGTGATAGATCATTATTTCAAGTGTTTCAAAATAGTCACGTTGTTCAAGCCGAACTAATACCCGATTATTTTGAAAATCAATTCAATTTAACCACCGAGGACATTCCCCCTTTCACAGCCACAGCTGCACACGTCGACAGCTCTATCACAGTGGAGGCGATCGGCCGACCTGCGAGAAAGCTTAAGAACTGTCAGGCCGCTGGACCAGACCACATCAATGCAGAGCTGATTAAGTACGATCCAAGGTCACTTCTGAATAAAATCATGACCATATTCAATAATATGTTTACTACTCGCGACCCACTCCTCTAAAGGAGGGCACAATCATTCTTATACAAAAAGCCAGCAAAATCTCCGACCCTGTGGAAAATCTCCGTTCTGTCATACAGTTGAACATTTTGAGGAAAATTTTATCGCTAGTTGTACTGAGTCGCATAAACGCAAGTGTTGAATATCTGGCACCGAATCACAGAGGATTCAGGGTAGGCAAATCTACTACGGATATCGTCTAGAGCCACAGATGGCGCTATTCAGTTTAAATTCAAAAATCCACGACCATCTTCGGTTTTGACACGTCGAAAGCCTTTGATTATGTCCGCAGTTCTTCTTTTCGTCGACTCTCTTTGCTGGAAGTCAACTTAACTTTAATCCTAATTAGAACTATAACACCTGAAGTAAACAAATGAATGTCATGTTTAAATATGAGCATGCGCTTTTCCATAACGTCAGAATTTGCAATTAACTCTACTGTGTTATTTTTCCTCGACAATTTCCATAAATCATGTCTTTAAAAAAGGCAAATTAACTCATCGCGGCCGGGATGTCATTTCTTTAGGTGGACGTTTTCTATTAGGTAAACTTATCCATATCATTTTCAACTGCAATAGTTGGAGAAGTATTCCGGAAATTTTGACAAAAAACAGCATGATACTACATTCAGGTTTACTAAATAGTCTTGCAGTTCTTTTGAAACTTTCAATGTTCTTTTCCTCTGTTATTTCACTATGCAGACGTCCATGTTTAATAAAATTGATCATATTTGACTTTCAAGACATGGTAAAAACTACCAACTTCTTAAGGCATAAAAAATAATTCCAGGATAAAAATAAAATGCACACATATTTTGTCCTCTTGGACTCTTCATTCTAAACACTGGCGGAACCCGGGTTGCCACAGAAAACAAGTCAACATAGAAGGCATCTCAAACCAGGGACTTGCCTTCTCTAAAAGAAAAGGTAGTCATCCCGTCGAAACGCTTTTCGCCATTCTGGCAGAGACCGACTGGCTCTAGAGTGGAATGAAAATCTGCCGACTCTAGGGATTTTTTGACAACCTCTTTAAGTTGAGTGTGGCGATAAATACTACCTGCATACTTTATGCACGACAAAGCGGGCACGCCTTTTGACAAAATTGTAGTCCTTACCGGCAAGAAAGAGGCTGGAAGATGTCCAAGCCGAAACGTAAACAGATACTAATCTTTCTGATTCATCGTCCAGTAGTAATGCGTGCTAGCGATAGGAAGTGCTTCCAGCCAGTCTCCCGTATGCGACTGACAAGGGCAGTTTAGTGAAGCCAGCTTAAGTTTGTCCGACTTTAAGCATTTTGTCCCAGATTTTTTGGACTGAAAGAATCGCAGGGAAACCAAGGCCAGGTAACCATAAACATGAACATCGAATCGAGATGGTATATTAAAAATTAGTGGATGAGATTGTCGATTCTGGATAAGGAATCAGCAGCAACAAAATATGGGGAAGAACGAAGGATGTAACCTAGTCTCAGAAAAAAATCTTCAGCAAGAAAAACGCCGGATGGAAGCCAAGCTCACGAATCCGATCAGTAGGCAGCTTAATTAGACGACAAGGCTTTTACTATACCATAATTGGAAATTGACAAGCCAAAAATAACTAAATTATTTTCCATACTAAATGGGATGAACACAAAACTAAGTGGAATCAATAACGAAGTAAGTGAAATTTAAGTGGTTGATAAGTGATAGGTGTAAGCCTTAACCCATCAATCAGCAGAGAGAGGAAAATGTGTAGAAAAGAGCGGCAGGAGAAAGCGAAGTTCAACTTTGTCGCCGTTTAAAAATTGTCGGATCTTAGAGAAACCAGAAGTGATTCTGTTAACGTCCTCTATAACGACCTCGACTCCCTACAATCCTCCATATTTTTGTAATCTATCTCTGGCTGATGTAGGCCAGATCCAATGTCACCATTTGGCTGACGGCCTCACCCATCAGTACTCGGAGACCACATCTTCTCCTCAGCGAGTCATAGCCCCGTCGAATCTCTAAGATACTCACCCCTTGAACACAGCCCTCACGCAATTGAGGAATCGCGGTTATCTCAATCTCGGCCTACAATAAATAACTTCAGCAACATCGATCAACACGTCGCAAAATGCAAATATTTCTAATTGGGGGAATGGAAATAAACAATTGATTAGTATGACTACACCAGGTCTGCCGAAAAATAAACTAAAACAATTAGACCTTACATTAAATGAAACAGTCAGCCATTCGAAAAAAATTCAAATAACAGTATCATCAAACAGTACAGAGTAAGTCAAATGAATTTCACAACAGAACATCAGTTTGCTGGGTGAAACATCCCGAATACGTCGAATTGCAAGAATATCAATTCCCCTCCCACCAAATTTTTCATGGATAGCATCCGTAATCTCTCTAATAGCATCAGAGTCGTCAGCACATTTTTGAGCAAAGCAGTAACAATATACGACCGGAATCAAATCTCTCATAGACAAATTCAAATTCCGAGCACATTCAGAAGCCTCGATGTATGTTTTTTTCATCCCCACGCTACAAATCCCAATAAAACAGGGCAAAAATTCGATTGCAGAAGCAGGGAGGTTCATTAAAACCAAAACTCTTCGAAAGGATTCTCCCCGTATGAAATCCAACCAAACTTTTTCTAGTGAAGAACCTAATATCTCCTGAATAAAATTTATAGCATCCATGTTGTAGGTTGAGATATTCCTAGCTTTACGATTAATTCGAATGTTTTCATTGAGCCAGTAATAACAATCTGGGTTCAGATCGTTAGCCAAAACAACGCTAGTCCCACAAACTGCAGCAGGTATTGAAAATGGACCAATTCCAGAAAAGACGTCATAAAGGACTGTCCCAGGACCTGTCAATTGGACGACATGCTCATGTTCAGTGCCTATAAACTCAAATTTTACTGAATTAACTTAATCTGGAATTCCAATAAACTTTGGAAAAATCCATTTTTAAAACAACTCCGTTTTCCCTGACCTCAGTCTCCATTTCATTCACACCTGCGATCACCTGAAGATCCATAGTTCGATAAATATTCGAAATATTAGAATTTTTCATCACAACAGTTCGAACATTACTCAATTTATCCAAAAGAACTTGCCCTATAGCACATATATTTTGAAAATACCAATAAAATGACGAAAGGGGACCATTTCTTGTTCAATGTTGATATGTAGAATATGACCTACCAAAGTAAAAGAAGAACCCGCGTTTCCAAAAACTGAGCGGAAAATGTCTTTCCACGACCAACAATCATAATCGATATTTAAAGTAATCTTTAATAATTTTGTTTCATATTTTGAAATAAGTTTCTAAATTAAAAAACTCTGGAAACTTTTTGGTCTCGACTTAGGTCGTCGAAACAAGTGATCAAATTTGGGTTGAAAACTATGAGATTCCTATTAGGATTTGTTTTAAACGTGCTTATCCGTTCGACCAATCTTGATTTAATGTTGATTATGTTAGTTTTAAGAGATTTTAAAAGAACTTTAGTTGAAGCTGGTGGAATCGAGAGTGCCAAAACATCGACTTTTCTTTCAAACATTGTACGATCAAGTTTAAGCGGAACATTGACTTTCTCGATATGAAATAATTTTTTTCTTTCTGTTAAGCAAATACGAGATTCTAATGCGCTTCTATTTTCCATAAATGAAAGTAATTCCAATATTAGTTTCTTGTACTATACACAATAAATTTGTTCTAAGAACATTTACAAATTATTTTATTTTTTAAATAAACATAAAAATAAGAACATTTACAACAAACCGAAAAAGACATGAGTCAAAAAATTTTATTTAAGTTTTTATGAAATACATTATAAGAAATAAACATATTAATTACGCATTCTATAATGAACTCTCTCCATAGTAAACAGGCCATTTTAATGCAATCTACACTTTTCAACACTTACCTAAGTGAAATTCTGCACCACCCAAAAATGTATCTCTGTTCCTATATGCAGATAATATTACGATCACGTCATTAAACACAAATCCAAAGGTAGCATGTCGTTAAGTTCAACCATTCATTGATACCTTGTATAACTGGATCACTCTAAACGAGCTATCCCTATCACCAACCAAATCATCAGCCACTCTTCTAACAAGTAATACACAAAACCTTGTTACGACTTTTGCTTCAATTAAATTAGTAAGCTCGAGAGTCTACCCGCATGCTATAACACACGATCTAACAAACTCACCAAATCATTCATCGGTAGTAGGGACAAGCGGTGTGTACAAAGGGTTAGTCCGCTTTTTCAAGCAAAACCCGTTTGCAGTGATTCAATAAATAGCACTAAAGTCAGTGCGAACTATCGCTTAAAAAACTGACCATCTCGTATAATTGTTCAAGGTTACTTTATTAGCTAACTGTAACCCACAGTCAGTGCAACACAACCATAAAACGCAATAGTGCTTGGGCCAAAATAAATGGCCAAACCCCATTACAAATAATCCAGCCAGGGGCAAATGTAAACTGTTCAATTGCTCGACACATATACAATGATGAATTGGTTTATATCATGGATCCCAGGTGTTTTCCAGTCAGAGATACGGGTTATTCACTCATCGAACTCCTTGCGGATATCAGAAACATCACAAAAATCGGTCATCAAGGGAGCATCGGATCTACAAAACGAAACGACACACCCTTACGAGAACAGCTATCCACATGGTCCCCCATGTCTCAAGTATTCCCTGGAAAAGAGTAGGTTTACCGTTAAGCACAGCTCAAAATCTCCCCACCAGGTTTACCGTTAAGCACCAATTCAGAAGTCACCTCATCTACTTTGTGACCAGTCTCTTCAGGAAGCTTGCTCATTGCAGCTTCTTCTAACGACTGTTCATATTCAATCTCCCCGCCAATAGTAAACCAAAACTTCCTACAGTAAGTTTTATCGAGCTTTAGAAAACGGGTTCTCAACCTTTTTAGCTCAAGGGCCAAATCGATAATTAAGATTAGCTTCGCGGGCCGCACAAAAAATATTTTATATATTTTTATATTTTCCAAGCCGGTAACTCGCTTGCAATCCGAAGTGCAGCCACTGCTGATGCGTAATCAGTTTTTGGACTCTTTTTTTATTTTTTTTTAATTTCCATTTCCTTTATAAAGAAATACAAGCTAAAAAATCTACAAAAGGCGTTGTAACTAAAAAGAAAGTATTATTTGTTTATCAAGTTTTTGAAATCCGGAATAAGTTAAGTCGAAGAAGTTCGTAAAAGTTGACTCAAGTGATTATCCGTGAGTTTGTTACAAATTTATTTTTTATTCGAATCATTTTACTAAATATTGATTCGCATAAATATGTAGATTCAAACATTGATATATTCATATATGCATTGTGTGTTATATTTTTGAATTTGTCTTGAGGAATTAATTTGTAAAAATTAATAATGGACGCATTTTTGAACAATGCCGCCAGTTCTATATCATGTTGTAAATTAATGAGTTCTAGTTGAAACTTTGCAGGCGCATCCTTAATTTCCACGCTGTATGGAGTTGCGAATATTTTCATTAGGGGAAGGAATTCTTTAAAATTCTAAAAATTAAATTTATATAAATGTACCCCAAAACGTGCTTCAAATTGATTAATTAAATCACCAATTATGGATATGTATTTTTCATAAGCAGCGCCTTCGTTGTTTTCAGATAGTGAATAAAAATGAGATGTATCTCCTTCTTTAAGTGAAGTCATCCATAAATATAATTTTTCGATAAACGAAGAAATATATCCATATAACTGATAACAGAGTTTGCGTTTTCCTTGTAATTCAACATTGAGATCTGACAAATGCGTGGTTAAATCAACATAAAAAGCCAAATCGGCAATCCATCTTTCATCGTAAAGTTCATCGAAAATTACTTTGTCTTAGTTACTCTAGAGGGGCCGCAAAAAATCCTGGGGGCCGCATTTGAGAACCGCTGCTCTAGACGTTACTTTTCTTAAATGATTCTTTTTCCTTTGTTTGAATTGAATGTTTTTTATTGTTCAAGAAAAACCAAAAACGCAATGAACAAAAAAAATCATTAACAAAGAGATAAAAACAAGGCACCGCAGTGTCTCTTTTTATGCCAACCCAAATTATAATTACCCAACACAACTTTTCTCCAGGATCATCCGGATCGTGGGCATAGAGGATTCTAATTTTTATTCCCAAAGTTATTGGAGCCTGTGCTTCAACTTTGTCAATGATAAGTTTATCGAGAATTAAAGGCTCTGCATTTTTTTAACCGGAACATGTTCCGGATAGAAATTCCCTGTATTTTGACGTCTCGACTGTCAGGGGATTATTTTAAATTTCTATTTTTCAAAACAATGGTAAAGCGTATACAATGTTTTCTCCATTTTCTTTTCATTTATTTGAAATTCTAGGTTATTGTCTTTTTATATTTTGTCTTACTATATTTGGTCTTTTTAAAAACAACTGAGCAGAGAAAATAAATGATAAAAGAAAGTTAAGAGAAAAGAGAGCTTTTCACGACTTTAGACAATCAATAAGGTTGAATAGTAAAAAATATTATTGTTTTTGTTAAATATTAGATTTTTATTTATAAATACAATAGATTTTGTTTGTATTATTGATTTCTTCCTTTGTGTTTTATTATCTCGTTCGAGAAAATATTCTAAGAATTTTGAACGGCAACTACAACAATAAATAGAATGGAAAAGTAACAAATTTGATATTTTTATACATGTTTCATTTTACCTAACTACATTCCTTAGGAAACTAGAAAATATAGTTGGTAGGCGTATGATGGCTACCTTTGACAAGTCCCTGACATATCTAACAAGGCTCTGTGTGGTCCGCGTCGCTGTCGTAGAGGTTGCCGACAAACAACTGCATTCTAAGCCCTTTGTCATTGCAGTCAAACTTAGCGTCTGATCTTTAATCTTATTTGACAGGGCTCGCGCCACACGGTTAGATCAGCCGAAATTTCCTCGACAGAAGGAGGTCCCCCCATCCATTTAGAGCAGGAATGGCGAATTCAAGTATTATTTGAATTGATGTCAAGTATCAACACGCTCTCAAGTCAGTCGATACAAATCAAATGCTGATAATGATCCAGCGACGCAAGACATACAAAAACAGGCCTATGTTCGGATTCAAGACAGTTGCTTCCCATGTCATCTCCCTGGATGTCGTGTACCAGCGGGGATTTGATGGACAAATAAGTCTCCTTCCAGAGATCCCGTGTGACGGACCGATTCGCCTAAGCGTTTCCGTGATAACATATTTATGTACGTGTCTCGCGCCAATCGAGAATGACGACGATTTTGAGGACTTCGGAAAACAAAATAACTCTGTTAGACTTAGTGGTTATTTGCAGAGGCGGCATAAACTTATGAAAAAACTAGTAAAGCTGGTCAAAAAGTCACGTGCGTCGTCAATCGCTGTACATCTGTATGAATATTGATAGGCCGAGGACGTGGAGCAGGAAAATTCCCAGGCCATCGAGATGATCATGAATGAGCTTGAAGGAATATCTGACGAGTCCAATTCAGTTTCCAACCGCCCCAGGCTTCGGTTAGTCGGCATGTCTTACAATAGTCCTTTCGTCTTTGATTCATCGTCCTCTAGTGCGAAGGTTAGTTTACGAATCTAACCTATTAGACGGATGATATGTCGTCCGTGAGCTGTGCCTCAGAGAAGGTAGACATTTTTGTTTTTCACAACAGTCTCCTTCGATTCACTGTAGGAAGTCCCTTTCCTTTCCCAGCAGCATCAGTGTTTGGGATAATTCATAATCCACTAGATTGGGAGTCGATTTTTTGGCGACCGTGAGCTTCCGTCGTGTATAGCAGTTTTCGAATTATTCTCAGAAAACGCAGAA
The DNA here is from genome assembly GCF_006345805.1 of Octopus sinensis. Lineage (NCBI taxonomy): Eukaryota > Metazoa > Mollusca > Cephalopoda > Octopoda > Octopodidae > Octopus > Octopus sinensis. Next base: position 91,158 of record NW_021832436.1, on the reverse strand, counting down.
ATGAATGTCCTTGTTTATGTTTTATCAAATAGGAACTCAATCGCTCTGTAATAAGCACTGAAAACTTTTCACATTTTGACCAATTTATAGGACTTTTCAGTGGTCAAATTGAATTGTTTCTTTCAGAATTAATGCGGCGACTACAACACGTGTATACTCTGTCTTCTGATTGTGTCAGATTAGATCGGAGTGTAGGAAAGCCAACTGGACTCAGGATAGCTCTTTTTGTTAGTGAGTCGTTTTTGGCCTCTTTCATCCGGCACTACATATTTCTCCTGTCAGTGAAGGCCCCCATCTGGACATCCTACTTTGTCTTTTACTACATTCCCATTGGTTACCAACTATATGTTGTATTGGTAGGAGACAGTAATATTGCCATGAATATAGCCTCCACAGATGATTTGTATTCCACTCGTATTCTGGAGTGTTGGGGCACTCTGGAATGTGATACTATTGAGAAAGTGGCGAGTTATTTATCCCAGAATCGGGATGTTCTCCGTCTTCCTATTGCTGAAGTAATGATTCCACAACTGAACGACCAATTTTCTCCCCTTGTTTCGGTTTTGTCCTTCAAATGCCTGTCGGGCCAGTCATCTTCTGGTAACCAATCTTTAATCAAGCTTTAAGACGATGACAACGTCGGAAGGTCGCCCAAACACGAGTTTGGGAATGTTTCAGGACCGAAAATGAATTTGCAAGTCGATATCTATTTCGACGAAAATAAGAATGAGTTGAACGAAAGACTGGAAAAATTATTAAAGAAGGATGGCGGGAGATACACCATGAAAATAGTCGTCAGCTCGTTTGTCATTAGGAATCAATTGTTGACTGATAACTCGCTTACAGTGGAATTTATGCTTTCTGACAAGAAGCCAAAAAGTTGTTTTTTAGTTAAAACTTAAGTTCGTTTGAATAAAACGCGGGACTGCAAGCATAGGATGCTGTTCCGGATCTGTGGAGTGACGAGAGTTGTTTGTAAGACACGTGCGCACAGTGCAGTGACTGGTATCAGAATTGTGGCATTGCAGTGTGCGTTGACGGAATAGATACAGACAATGTCACTTTTGTGAGTGTCACTTCTCAATGGAGGACCAACGTTAAGACAGTCCCATTTGTTGTCTTTTCACCAGTAAAATATTGATTCAAATAATATTTTTGCTTTTATTATTTAGCTATTAGTGAATTAAATCTCTCCGATAACTGTGCTCACCTATGGCAATGTTTCATATTATTTCCTTAAAGTATGTTTCAAGGAGAATCAAGCGATTTGTCTTGCCCAAAATACGACTTTGTAGATTTTCAGTAGGTGAAAATTTTACAAGGCGCTAATTACGTAATTATTATATAGATGAGTATTATTAGAGATGAGTGTTCTGCATGAGCAGGTATATTATTTTAACGTCGTCATGGTGAAGAAAACTCTTCAGTTCTGCCGGGATATTGTCTGGCCCTGGGGATCTTCCCGTGTTCAACTTTTTAATGACTTGCAGAGTTTCAGGGAGACTTATCGGGTTTGTTAATGTGGATTTATCAGGTGTTAAAGGTTTCAGGGTCTGATCAGTTTCAGTATACATATTGAATAAGGAATTAAAGTGCAAAGCTAGAATACTAGCTTTTTCGGCGTCCTCGGTAACAGTACGATCGAGATTATCGTGGACAATGATAGGGGGCGTGCATTTCCCTCTGTTGAGGAGGCGAATAGGTTTAAACATCATTGGCCCATGTTTGTATTTCATTATTTCGGAAACTTGTTTTTCTGGTTCACTTCTGGCAAAAAATTTTTGTAGTTGTTTCATCTTTGTTAATACTCTACCTCTATGCGTACGGAGTTCTTTGATTTTCTCAGATATGCTTGTATTTTCCGATTGTAGTTTGAGTTCTTTTTGTATTAGAGAAAGTCGTCTAATTTCCGGATTACTTTGTTTGTGATTCGATCCATGTGTAGAATCAAAGACGTCAGACGCGGTGTTCCGTATTGCGGTAACTGTTTCCTCCAAAATCTTGTTGATTTTGGTCGATATAGTCGATGCTGTTTTTCAGGGTCGTGCAGTATCGAAAATTGGTAGACTCTTCGTATACAAGCCTCTCTGTATCGTACTGGGGCAGTGCCTTTGAGCTTTCCACGTATTCCATGGATTCTGTACAGCATTAACTGAGCCACAACAAGTTTATGATCGCTGCTGGTTTCAAGTCCACCGTATGACCTCGAATTTTTCAGTAGGGCCTTTTGATGCTGCCTGCAAAGAATATAGTCTATCTGGTTATAACTCGGAATGGTATTTTCAAGTTTATCTTTTCTAAACCCAGTCCAGGTGGTTTTATGCCTTGCCGGGTGCTTGAATCAAGTATTGCATAAGAGTAAGTTGTACGTCGTGCAAAATTGTATCATAGATTCTCCGGGGAGGTTGCGGCGGTTTCTTCCATGGGCTCCAATCCATGTTTCCCCATGTTTGGCAGTTCCAGCCTTAGCGTTCCAGTCTCCTGCAACAAACAGGAGGTAAGAAGCGGAAAGCGAGCTGTATACACTCGTGAGACTCGCACAACAGTAGGAGCATATATATTTATAATGGAGAGCACTGAGTTGATATTTTTTCCACATTTGATTTGAAGCACTACGACACGGTCAGATGCCGCCCACACTCTTGACACGCAGTTAATAAGGTCCCGGTGTACAGCGAACCCGAGACCATAATGTCGGGATTCCGATGCGAGGGTAATAAGATGGAATTCGTCAATCGGTTCTACACATTAAACTCTAATTTTTGTCTCTTGTAGACAGTAGACGGAGATGTTTTATTTGGATAAATCACGAGCAAGTTGTTGTTTCTTGTAAGCTTTGCTGAGTCCTCTGCAGTTTAAAGATCCAAGAGAAAAAGGCCAGTAAAGAACACGAATAAGACATAAGTACAAGAGAGGCACGTCACCATCTCAACCAAAAGAGCTCGATTGCATAATAATAAGAACTCGATCTAGCAATTTTTTGATTTATTTTTTACTTTCTTGGGATTCGTTTGAATGTTAATTATCTTAAATATTTATAAATCTTAAAGAATATAAGTTTTATCTATTTTGAAACTATTTTTGTTGATTAATGGGTTCATTTCGTAATTTTGTGAGATGGTCATTCTACTATTATGGACTTTGGGTCACTCGAAATCGAAAACTAGCAATCGCATTTTTATTAATTCTTTCGTCAGTTATTCTGTAAAGTTGTGTTAAACATTTCATAGATGTCCCTTTCTCGTTTATCCCTCGACGCCTGGTTTTGAAGAAACCAGTTTTCCCACTCCCGCGGACTGTAATACTCACGATTGCATTTCCAACTATATTTCTTTGCTAAGTCCGTCACAACAAGTCGTGCTTTTGACTATTTACTTCTAGGCAGTTGTGCTCAGCTTACCCACTCCATATGCCTACGTTCAAAAAATATACGTTCGAACCATTGTCTCTCCTTGGAACAATGATCTCGAACCCGTCGACGCTGTGCGCTATCCTCTCGCTCTTAGTTTCGACATTATCAATAAAATAAAGAACGTCTCTGTCCTCGTAGAGTTCTATTTAGATTGATTAATTCGATAGTGGAAAAACGTTGAGGTTTGAAGACTTATGTGTTAAGGTGACAAAATCCTCTACGGGATTTCCTTTTCTGCCCGTTAATGACTGCCTTGTGATGTCCCCCTCTAATCTTTGGAACGGAGATATTGAAAAGTTAAAATTAAGGAATTACTGGCAGATTAATGGCCGACGAAGACCCAGTCAAATCAATTTATAATGTGATTGACGACTCACATTTTGCCTCCCCTCTCCTGGAAATTGTTTTTGGGATTCCATTGACAGAATCTGGCATTCCACGGTATTTATTCAGGAGTCGTCCTCGGCTTATCACATTTGCTGTCTCGGTCTACTTTCGCGAGGAAAACGAACAGTGACATTTGTTATACCAGATTTTCAGATTTGTCGCCAAGATGAGAGAATCGCTGAGTTCCTTTTCCAAAATAATCGATGTTGATGAGTACCGGATGCATCTGTACTTCACCGCACATTCCTTCCCATCCCAAATAGTCGGCTACTTCTACATTCTGCCCTCAATCCTCATTTTCCTCTATTTGGGACTATGTTGTTGTCTCGAGTCATATTTAGGTCAAATTCCATACTTACGAGCCCGGTTGATTCTAAGTCTGAATATGTTGATGCTTCTTTTGTGGTCAAGTTTTCTCTGCATGTCTGCCTGCACGTTCTTTGGAATAGAACATTTTTTGATGAGATTGTGAGATTTTTTGATTAATTTTAGCAAACTCTGGAAATATATTCCCCTCGTCGTTGGACTGGAGAATTCGTTGGCAATTTTGATTTCTGTTTGCATGACCCCTCCTAATCTTGACCCGGCTATTCGAATTGCCATTGGTATATTTGCCACTTATACAAATAGGTCTTGGTAATCAAGGGTTTGCTGTTTTCTTAAATATGCTTCTCATTTTCGTCCTCTTTTCCTGTGGTATTTACACTTGGACATCAAGTCTGCAACAGTTCGCTATTTTCGGAATTTCCGCCATATTGATTGACCACGTTCTCCAATTCACCCTTTTCACAATTGTTTTGTATTACCACATTGGGAAGATGCAGGTTTTCTTTTTGTCTAACAAGAGAATTCCGATCTACCCCAGCCTGTGACACCGCCCATAACACAGACAAATGTCGACTTCCCTGCTTGCGTGGACACACAGTGGACGAGTATATTTTCGTCAAAATATTCTAAAAAACCAATCCAGCCAATTCCCGCCGTTATCCGCAGTTTAGACGAATCGATGAGACAAAGGAAGCTTTATTTTCTAACGCGAAATAGGATATTTCAGAACGTCCTCGTGGTTGGTGTTTAATTCTATCCAAAGGCGGTTTCCGCGCTGTTTTACGTATTTGACTTGTACAAAAGAAGGGGAATGTTGCCAACTAGTCCATATTTTAGCACTTACGAAGCCAATAGACCCCTCTACTCACAGATCATGGATTATTTCGATTCAAATTCTTGTCTCAGTCTAAACAGCGCTTGTTCTCGTCATTTCGCGAAACTTTTCTCATACTATGGTGACTCGTTGGTCAATCGGTATTGTTCGTTTTTTTTATTTAGTCACCTTGCCGTGCTCCCTTCCATCTACTTGCCACTCAGTATTAGTCCCCGAGATGTATCAGATCTTCCAAGGAGAATGAACTGGTTCCGCGATTTCCACCGAATATTCTTGACCAAAGACTTTTGGCAGGTAAGAAAAACAATACTACTGTTCAGGAAGGGACTATAGATATGAGTATACATTTTCCAATTTTGGTGATTTTAATAATTGTGATTTTCTACACTGTCAGAATCCTTTTTCACTGCTTTTGTCCTCGCAATTACTCTCAATTCCAGTTCAGTAAACCGGACAACACAAATTCTATCATGGATATTGATTTTACTTCCAAAAAAAACTTTTATCTCTTCGTCAACCATGAAAGAGACACTCTTACAGTCTGATTGTGTGTTTAACGTGTAGGATATTCGTTTACTGTACTCATCTGGCTCAATTATTGTCGCTTGTACAACTCATAATGAAATTTTGATTTATTGCTCTGTTTTGTCGAGACTAATACTTAAGATTTGTCGAGATAAGTATTTAACCTTTTTTATTCTGCCAGCATAGTGGGAGGACAGTACAACATGGTTCCTATTGACCGTCTTCTCAGACTATTTAATCGCCCACAACATTTGGCCGATCTTCTTCTTTTTGGACTAAAGCGAAGGATAATGTCACTGTCAAACAAGCATTTCCTTTTGGCAGTTGGTTGTGGGGATGGGCACATCGAGGTATTATACACCTCTCAGTGGTAGTTCTGGAACATTTACGATGGAAATCTTAAGTTTGTGATTAATCAGTTTTGCGATGGTACTCGTGCCAGGGTGGTTAAAGTTGTATTCATCAACAAGTATTCCTAATGCTTGATTTTAGATCCTTGCTCGCAGTTTTCACCAATGGCCGTGTCGTCGTCCTCAATTTCAAATTCCACACTTGCCAAAACTCGTCAATGTCGAATATTCGTTAATTGATTTTTGTATTCTGTAGAAATGCAAAACTGCGCTGGGTATGAAGTTACACAGAACTTTCTGCTGTTCAGCGAGTCAATCTCGCACGTGGCCCACTACTCATCGCTCTACTATGCCGTGGTTGGGGATTCTGCAGTTACCAAGGAAATCACCCCCATGTAAGCTTGTAGATTGTACGGTCTACCGAGACGGATGTGCTATTCAAATATTGTCATCCTGTCTCTGTCCTTTTGGCGCACGAAATTTTCGTGGCGGCAGGATATGAGGACGGGAGGATTGATATTTGCGACATTGTCAATAGTCAGGGATATGCTTTTTTGCACTACCACGACGATTCAGTTGTAGGTTTTTTCCAACATTTCATTTTTGTAGCTGTTGATATCATTCGAAACCAACTGTTGGTGTCCTGCGGAAGGGATAACAGGCTTTGTATAACCGAAATTTCGACATGCTGTCTGAGACAGTGCATTTATATTGTAATGTCAAGTTGCTGACTTACAGTCTAGTTGCATTTTCTATACTCAGATGTGTCGTGTATGGGATGACCGGTTCTTTGTTACTGCAGGATATGGCAAACTGTTTGTGTGGGATGCCCATGATGCAGTGTGCATCCGTGTTCTTGATTTGGATTTTGAGGAAAAAGATTTTGTGCGGAATGTTGTCCATTGTGATGAAACTCTAAGTAAACTCGTCGTTTCTTGTGCGGACAAACTTTTTATGTTTCGATTTGAGACGAAAAAAAATATTTGAGTTGTTTGTAAAAGTCAATTTTTAATCAAAGTTTATTTTAACTCGGAGTTGACAGTATTTTGCTCACTTCTTAATTCATCATGTCTTTCTATGTAGGCACTGATTAGCATTCGACCACATTTTGTACCCATATGATCAAACAATTCATCATGAAGTTGTAGTGAGTAGATCTCTTCTGTTCTGAAGTTTCAAGAACGTTCATATTGGTCGTTATTAAACAATTAAAGAGTATTGAATGTAGATTTTTTTAATAATGTATTTTTGCTGTACTTGTTTTAACAGAGCCACTTACAAATTGCAACTTTTTCATTTTTTCTTTAAGATATTTTTACGATTGCGGCCATAATTTTTTTCATTGACTTCGAATATTTGGTTTTTTAGACAACAAAATGACTTTTCTCCAAGTCTGAAAAGCTGATAAAGTATTCGTTTACTTTTTTGTGTACCTGACACCAAACTTTGTTTTTATTGATATCTTGATAAATATAAATTCTCTCTATTTATTGGTTTCTATGTACCTGATAATCTACCTGGATTCCATGTACAGTGCACACGATAACCATCCATTCCATCAGATTATCTATAAACAATACATGATTTGTTTTTGTACGTAAGAGATTCATCATTTTTACTGTTAATTGTTCTTTTAATATTTTGAGTGGAATATTCTACTCAAAGGGTTTATTACATGTAAGAATATTTGCGGCAACAGCGCGCTACATTCCCCCCTTTATTCAAACTTTCCCAATTTCTTTATGTTTTAGTTTAACTCTCCAATCGACGTTCAAAGTCTTGTTATCAATTAAATCTGAATTAAAAATAGAAGTTTAAATTTTTTAAGGATTCGTCACAAGAAAACGTGGTCTACTGAGTCGTAGACTTGGTTATCACTAACCAATTGGCGTGCCTTGATGTTGTCTGAGATTTTTGTGCTAACAGATTTTTAACCAGCTTGCATAGATTTTAGATATAGGTAATTAGAACTCTATTTAATTGGAGGAATTAAAAAAAAGATCAAAACAATTTTCAAAAATGAAAGAAATTCACTTAAATAAACCAAAAAAATAATTCACATTCTCTCTTCTCAATCACCGACAAAATTATCAGTGATGTAGTTCAAAGGAGTTTTTTCCTAGAATCTTGACCTCAACTCGAATAGAAAAATTCTTATAAGTTCATTCTTATAACATTTCTGCAATTACGTCAAACTTAATATTTCCGTTATCTTCAATAATCAGTTTAACTTGTTTATTCAATTTGTTTCCACACTCTTATAAAAGAATATGAAAATCTCTCATAAGCTTTCTGTTCTTTATAGAAAATATTCGTAATTTCCATTCATTTAAATTTATAATATTTGATTTTGATGATATTTCTGGATTAAATATAATTTGAATACAGGCTGTGTTTCCTTGGAGCTTATCTTGTCGTGAATTAACCTATATCAGAAAATGAAATCGACAAGGAATTTAAAGGAGTTGGACGGCTGGATAGACCAGCTGTTCTCTTGTGTTCATTTGTCTGAAGAACAAGTGAAAGCTTTGTGTGCCAAAGTAGTCAGTTATTGATTTATTGCAAAGGCAATCGAAATTTTGAGCGACGAAAGTAACGTACAAAATGTTTCTTGTCCGGTGACTGTCTGTGGAGATATCCATGGACAATTCTATGACCTGATGGAACTCTTTAAAATCGGAGGCAAGCTTCCCAACATTAATTATCTCTTTATGGGCGATTACGTCGACCGCGGCTACTATTCGGTGGAAACCTTGTCGTTACTTGTGGCACTCAAAGTATATTCACATTGTCACCAGGTACGCTATCCAGACAGGATAACCATCCTCCGGGGTAATCACGAAAGTCGACAAACAACTCAGGTTTATGGCTTTTACGACGAATGCTTACGGAAATACGGAAGCTCTCTAGTGTGGCAGTATTTTACTCAATTGTTTGATTATTTGCCACTCTCCGCTCTCATAAGTGACCAGGTTTTGTGCGTGGTCTAATTGGCAGATGTTCTGTTTACATGGAGGATTGTCGCCTTCAATCGACTCTCTGGACAACATTAGGTCTCTAGACAGAGTTCAAGAGGTCCCACACGAAGGACCGATGTGTGATCTGTTGTGGTCGGATCCCGATGATAGTCCCTCCTGGGGACAATCCCCTCGAGGAGCTGGTTTCACATTTGGGCCTGACATATCCCAATCATTTATAATCAATAACAATTTGTCGGTGATAGCCCGAGCTCATCAATTAGTGATGGAAGTTGTACAGTTTGACTCACTCCTAGGGGTATAACTGGTGTCATGACCGCCATGTGGTCACCATATTTAGTGCTCCCAACTACTGCTACCGGTGTAATAACCAGGCCGCCTTGATGTGTCTTGACGATAATATGTCTGATTTGTTGTACGTCCGTCACTCTCTCAATTTGTAGCATTCAATTTGATCCTGCTCCTCGACTGGGAGAACCGTTAGTTACAAGGAGGACTCCAGATTATTTTCTCTGACGTTTGTGTTCTCCTCTCTTTAAAGATACATTGTTTGCTCTTTTCTTACTTTTTACGTTCGTTATGGTAGTAGGCGTTCCTCCCCGTATTGTTGACTATAAGTTTTCCTTCGTAAAAATTACATAAGCAAATTCGTAATCATCCCTTGGAAATAGGGAATCTCTGATGACAAAAAATGGCTTCAGAACTTCCCACACCACACGCTTTTTGCCTACATAACTTTCTTCAAAAGTGTATCCCTATCTCAATTTTGAATAATTCACTTTTCCTGTTTTCCTTTTTTTTCCATTTCATAAGCGATCTGTGGATCTATTTCCAAAAAATGGTACAAAACGCACAGAAACAGAAGCTATCTTTACATAAATGCTTCGCTTATGGCCCCATACTAAATCGTTTTACGAATCTACTTTATTTACATGGTCTTTGTTAAGTTACGAACGGATAAGTTATTTGAAACAAATAAGATTTTTATAGCTAGTACAATTTAGTATGAAAACCACTAAATTGAAAATGACTTTAAAATCAGAGTAATTCATAAGTCGTCAGGCTTTTTACGAGAAATTTTTGCTATTAAAAAAAAACTATTTTATATATTAAAATTTTATTTTTAATACCGATAAAACCTTAATTAAATTAAAAGATTTTATTTGTGTAATACGTTGTTTGTGCATTTCTAGTGTTCAATTAGCTGCTTTTAATCAAATGACTCAAATTGGAAATTTAAAAACTAATGAAAATGATTATGTAGTTATTTTGATCTAGACTATAGGACGATCTCCAAGTTTATCTTACAGAAATAACAGATCGAACCCAGTTCAAACAAAACCTACTCAACGCCAACCGATCCGCTATTGGTATGCTATCTCGAATGGGACGACTCTGTAGGCTCAGGTCGTCCGGATGAGTCGTTTTTTCGCAACCTAGACTCGAGCATGAAAAAGAACAGGGCATTCATTCGAAAACTGGCATGATTTCATTATATAAGCAAATTAGAAAACTCTCACTCTTGCAAGCTTACCTTCTATGACTAATGAGTTTAATGGACTAAATCTCAGTCAATACACCGGAGAAATGGTGGCTAAATTGTAATATTCTTCAGGCAGCTGCCCTATGCGAGAGTAAAAGGAAGATGGACGATGTAATGAGCGCAGTCGAAATGTCCACGCTAATTAATATCCGGTATGATGATTTTTCCACGCAATTGTTTGATGCTTTCTCCAAGATGCTCTTGTCTCGGAAGGATAACAAGGTGTTATTCCTTATTCAGTTGGTAGATCACAAATCCGACCAGCTATCGCATAAATCTCCGTTTCTTTGCCGAACTGGTGATCGTTGGTGTTTTGGGGGAGAGGGGACTGTCGTTTCTCAGTGGACAGATCAACATTATAACGGCGATGGACGTCACCACGTTTAACAACGTGGCAATTCTGTCAGCGTTCTGCAAGTATTGTGGGCTAGATTTTGCTGGTTTGTGATTTGATACATCTTCCAGGGCTTCATTGTAGGAATCATCGCCTTGCAGCCGAAAAATATGGAATTACTTTGCCAGTATCGAACGTACGTTTACTATATGACTAATGGGTAGGTTCTAACCCCTGAGAAGTGTCAATCGACACAGACAGTTCTAAAAACATATTTTAATTCGCTGATTGATTACATTCGTTCTAAACACAACGATTTATGTGTTCTCCGAAAACAGAATCTTCAGATTATCTTTGTTTGACTGTTTTTGATGATCACAGACCCGGGGAGAACTCTCCGCCGAGAGACTAGAGAAGGTTCAGTCGGAATGTAACTACTTTGATAATCTAGTCGAGACGAGTCGTGTGTTTGCGGTATGTACATTCATTCACTTTCTTAGAATTACATTGATGAGGACATGCCTGAGTTTTCTGACCCAAATGAAAGTTGATTTGTGACCACATGTTTAGAAACCGACGAAATTAAGAAAACGGCGGAATGTGAGATTGAGGAGGACACGGAGCAGTGCCCGACCTTTCTTAGCTCATTCTGGTATAACGACGAAGAAACTAGGAGCTTTTACGAAGATGTTCCTGATTTGAGTCAGCTTGTCGCCAATGGACAAGTTCAGAAATTGGTAAAAGAAGGTTGATTCATGTTTTTATTTTATAGAATTAGATGATTCGATCGAATTGTCCGAGGAACCAGACGAAGAATGCCTGGATACTTCTGTAGAAGGTAATGATCTCATTTATTGCATAGAAAAACCCGAGGCCGACCTTGAATCCGGGAATGTAGATATCAAAATAAGTTTTAATGATTTTCTGGCTCGCCTGTCTTGTTGCCTAAACCGTGAAATGGTGGATAAAGCCGCAGAAGACTTTTTTATTAATTTTAATACGAAAACAAACCGACGTAAACTGTCAAAGGCCATTTTTAATGTGAATCGTACGAGATATGATTTACTGCCCTTGTACTCTCGTCTGGTCAAGTCACTCAACTCGGTGATGCCGGATGTCGGACAGGATTTGGTAGAACATCTCAAAAAAGACTTCTTGTGGCAAATGAAAGTGAAGAATCAGATTAACATTGAATCTAAGCTCCGGACTGTCCGTTTGATTGGTTAATTACTCGTTTTTCTATTTGTAGCCGAACTGACCAAGTTTAGAATAATGCCGCTGGCTCATTGCCTTGACTGTCTGAAGGTCCTCATTCATGACTATTCCTACCACAATATCGAAATGTCTTGTGCTGTGTTAGAGAGTTGCGGACGTTTCCTGTATTGTCACCCTGAGTCACACCAGCGAACTCGAGTTTATCTGGTTGGATAATGTTTCCCATAACTATAGGATTGGATAATGCAGAAGAAGGCTCATCTACATTTGGATTCGAGGTACGTCGTGATGATAGAAAATGCTTACTATTGTGCCAACCCTCCAGAAGTGGTGACTCAAAGAGAAACGCAACCGCTTTCTCCCAAATTTCAATATATTCACAATCTACTTTACTCAGATTTGGAAATATTTTCCGTCGATTATGTTATTCTTACTTATTGACTTTGCAGGTGCTTACTCGGTTGTTTAAGTATAACTGGGCCGACGACGAGGTAGGTCTGGTATTTACTTTTATAGACGTTCAATTTTATGGTCTCCTGCTTTGTAGAAGTTTGGAAATCAAAGTACATCAATATTCGATACATGGCCAATATAATGGCAGGACTTATCAAATACTGTGTGGTTTGTTTTATACAGTATGAATGGTCATAGAGATCGGACTTTGGGGTCGTTGTCGTTGATAGATTATTAGAAGGAATTAAGTTGGGTTTGGAGTCACGAGATATTTCCTGGAAACAACGACGAGTTTCCGAGATCAAGATGTTAGGAGAGCTAAACAGATTTGGCATTGTCGATTCCAATACGATCGTGAACGTTCTTTACTCTCTTCTCAGTTATGGAGTCCTCGATCATCCACTAATTCAGAAAGCATTCACATTTGACCAAATGAAGGACAGTCTGTTCAGGATTCGACTGGTTGCGACACTTTTGGATTCGATTTACAAACAATTTCGTGATCGTGCTCATTTGTTATCGTCTTATGATCGAAAATTGGAATTTTTTGTGGTCGTGTTTAGAGTAATGATTTGTGTGTCTGATTAGTAGAAATATTTTTGGAAAAGGTACGTGGATGAGATATGGGATGAGAATAACCCTTTCCCCTCTGATATTCTAAGTATATATCGGGATGTTGCCGACTTTCCTTTTCTCAATCTGACTCCCTGTAACTCTGATAAAGACTCAAATGCACTATTTGCTCACTTGTCTGCTAATTTTTGTATGCTTTTTTCTTATTATGTTTTAGCCGGAAATGGTTCACAAAATAACAAATCATTCGATCATTTTAAAGGTAAGCTGTTCTGTTTGTCAGTTTACAGAATTCGCGTGCCATCAAGAGACCGAAGTAGAACGGATTCGTCAGGCGAATGACCGGAATGACTTTGATTTTGTCAGAGCATTTGACAAAATGGTCTCGGAATCCTCTTTTAGCAGAAATTTGGACCGTGTTAAGCTACCAATGTCCGAATTATCTGTTAAATCAAGTGATGATTTGTTTTTTTGACTCTAGGCATTCGCCAGTGTCCTTCGGAGGAGTTTGATCCTTCATCAGTCAAGTGTAAATTGCTAACTAGGAAAGGAAAGAAGCATCAGGTTTTGTCTTTTAGCATAAATTTGCAGCAACATGTCTTGATTGTTGACTCCGAGACCCATTTAGGGAATATATTTATTGAGCAGCAGTCCGAGTCGGTGCGCGAAGATTCAGACGTTAAGGACGTAGTGTTGAAAATGCATAAGCGTCAACAAAAGGAGTATCGGTCTGGTATGTTTGTAAGTTAATATTAGTAGTGTATGGAGACAATTCTAGTCCCACGTAATCGTATTGCTTTACTTTTAGACAAAAGTAAATTTCAATCAAAAGGAATAATGAATTAATTGACATACATTTTTATTCAGTGTTCTGATTTTTTCGCCTAATTTGTTTAAATAAATTTACTTCCTATCTCTCTGTTAAATTATACTTACGTGGTTATCTACTGGCATTGTAATTCGTGCTAACTAAATTAAATTAACGTATTTGTCAATGATCAAGTCGACCTTTTTCGGCTAAAAATCAATCTCTATTTAAACACTTTGTATTAAATTTATCTATGATTTATCGCTTCAAATGTGGTCCGTAACTAAGTCCGTTTTTAATTTATCTCATTTTTTGTAAGTGCCAGGTTTGTCAAACACTAAAAAATCAACATAATTATAGAAGAGAGTTGTATAAAATAACTACGTGAAAATTCATTATACTTAGCCAGTCTAAATAAATGAAATACTTTGCTAAGTTCAAAATGAAACTTGTAAAATTTTGCCAAAGAAATTAACAACTTTGCTGACTCAAAAAGTTTGGTGTTAATAAGATAAAAACGAAATGCAACATAGCTATCAGTGACGCCATAAAACAAATTTGCTAATTGATGAAAAAGTTGCGAGTAGCCAGCACTTGAACAAGAACTTGTCTTGGTTTTCTGTGTTATGGCTTTTTTTGTTAAGATATTTCTTTATCGAAGAGTTTAAGCTTCTTCAATAAATTAGTTTCGAGTATTTATGATTAATTTGTCAGTACCAGGAATATCCAATTTTTTGTCAGAACAGCATTTTTATTCCTGGATATTAAAGTCACTGTTAGTTTGTTAACCTGAAAAAACAGACAGCGACTGATTTCAACAAAAATAATTACAAATATTTCTTCTGAAAATTAAATGTATTATTTAAAGTTCATTAAGAATAATTATAATCTATAAATATAACTAAATTTTGGTAAAATAAAAGTAGTATTTTAATTTACATTGAGGTGATCAATTTTAATGGGGAGAGATAGACTTCACGACTTAAATGTATTTGTTAAAATTTATCGCAGGAATCTAAAAATCCATTCATGCAAGTGGCAGAACCAGAGACAACTCCCGATATGAGAGAATTTTTTGCAGAGGTTTGATTACAACATACGATGTCTCAAGCTGAAGACATGTCGAAATCTGCTGGACAGTATGGAGGCTTGCATTGAGAATATTAAAAAGTTTCACAAAGAGATATTAACCTCGAGTGAAAAGGATGGAGGTTAGCGAAGTTGATTAACTTGTAAAGAAAACGCTTCCAGACTAGAGGAAATGATGGCCGAAGTAAAATCCACAGCCAATAAAGTCAAGAACAGTCTAAAAAGTAGTGAATATTGACTATTTTAGCCATGTCTGCGCAAGTACAGGAAGAAGAGGCGACGAATCCTACTTCGACTAACTTTCGCATTAAAAAGACTCAAGTTAGTTTCTCCCCACAGCAAAGTAGCATTTCTCTACATCCAACCACTTCCTCGATTTGATGAACTCGTACAACGCGGCGCAGGTGGAGTATCGCGACAAGTGCAAAAAACAAATCCAACGACAACTCCAAATAAGTGTGTCCTGAATAATAAACATAGCCGGGAAAACTGTAAGCGAGGAAGTACTCGAAGAAATGATCCAGTCGGGCAATCCAATGCTTTTCACCCAGGGGATTGTAATGGACAGAGACCAAATATACCTCGATGCAGTGATAGCCCGTCAGAATGAGATTTTGCGATTAGAAAAGAGCATAAATGAAATGGCTGTGCTTTTCTCCGACATTGCTCAGCTTATTGAGGATCAGGTTTATTATTGTCGAGTTTTCACAAGTAGGGCGAAGTGATCGATCTAATTAGCCACCACTTGGATGCAACTGTCAACTATGTTGCAACCGCCAAGGAAAATACTAAACAGGCAGTCGCATTTCAAATAAGTGCTCGAAGGGTTTCTTTTCTTCATTCATTCCTCAGAAAAAGATTATTTGCATCGTCATCTTACTGCTCGCTGTTGGAATTATAGTGACGGTGGTAGTCCTTACTCAGCGTAAGAAAAGTTGAATGTAATTTTTTACTAAATATTTTGATTTTCTTTCTTTTTGTAATGGTAAAATTCATTATAAGTTGGTTTTTCTAATAATGCCGAATACTCCGGGAAACTATATTTTTTGGATTAGATAACTTTATATTATCTGGATTATGTGTTTTCTTTCTCATCTAACGTGATAATTTAATCACTTTTATTAATTCAAATTAACCACATTTTATTTGGTGAATTGTGCGGTTTGATTATGGTTAGAACTAGGTATGGTATCCCTGGAGCATTATTTTCATTCATTTATACAATATACTTAGAGTGTATATTATTTATTCACTTAAAATGAACAGAAGAGACCAAAATATTATAAAAATGGTCTGGCATGATAAACCTTTATTCAAATTCATTTTAAAATATTCATTGAACAAGAACAAATATCAAAAAAACAATTTGAAAAGCTAAACCTCACTAATCAACATGTTGTTAATGTTTTTATCAAATATAAAACAAAAAATACATTAAATTTGAATTCAAATGGTTTGAAGATTGGTAGATTAAAAAATAATTTCTTTTTTAAATATTTTAAACTTGAAATATTGAGTTTATGTAATAGCGTCAGTAATTTTCAAGCTTTTTTAATCAGTGACCACAAACATAAAAAAATTTACAGAGCCGCCAGTATTTTTTAACAATTATTTATTACTTAAAAAATCAAAATTAGGTTTAATTTTACTATAGTTGAAGTGCGCAAAAATAAAATAATTATAAAAACAAAGGAGTCACAATTGAATCCTAGAGGCCACCTGTGGCCTTAGGGAGCACACATGAGAATCACTGTTTTAAAACATTTTTACGTGAGCAATTTTATAATTCTAAAACATCCAACACACATGCGGTACTTACCGCAAAAGGGCGCAAGCTTTAGTCCCTCAGAGATCACTTTTTGTTCATTCCTAACTTAACCTGTTCCACCAAAAAAAATTTCAAAAACACTTGGATATTATTATTTTGTACTGACAAAAAATTATAAACTAGTTAAATTTCCTTTGTGCCATGGTTATATGTTTTTGGACATGCGTTTCCATGCCCCTCTGTTATTTGCTAATGTCCGTTTTTGTTTAATGCAGTAGGTAGGGTGGCTCTGAGCCCTTCATGGAATGCCGCGTCAAAATAGCTTTCCATTGCGATATTCGGCATAGTGAGACTGCTTAGCCTTAATATTTGGCTAAAAAGTCCCTATCTAAAATTCAGGATTTCCATGGAGATCGGACTTGGATTACATCTTTGATAAGGCTGAGTTTGATGTTTTTCTTAGGAATTTTATGTTCTTTTCAGTTGGTTTTGATGAAATTGGTTTAAACTGTTTATTTCAGCTTTGGGGATTTTCCATGTCGATCCTTTATACGTCAGGACCGGGACAACAAATGTGTTATAGATTTTTAGTTTTGCCTTTGTATTTAGCTTTCTTAGACGCCAAATGTTTAGAGTTTATTATACACAGCGATTGATAGTATCTTTCTATGGGTAACATCTTCAGAGCCACCTAGCAGAAATGCTCCTCGACCAACAAAGATTGGCTTGTTTCAGTACCCCCTGTCAGCCATAATCAGGCTCCTGGCTTAATTTTCTCTTCTTCTCCACTTTTGAATACTGTCCTCGATAGGGATTTACTCCGTTTGGATATCTGTCATTTCCTCGGAGTTCCTTTTTCCAGAATGCACCCTTGCCGTAGTGGTAATATAGTTGTCGCCTTCGGGCTCCATCCGGATCTTGACTTTGAAGAAGCAAAACGTCCCGATGGCTGTACGCTGTTTACTTTTGAATCAAGGAAACAGCTTGTTGGGACGTCACCTGTGCTGACTCTTTCCTTGAATTCTGGTACTTGTCGACCCGGTTTGTCAGTTGAGAAAGCCGAAGTATGAAACTGTCAAAGTACATTCATTTTTGCGAACACTTTTGCTATTGGGTGATCGTGTTTTCGGTGAAAAACTCTTGCTCATGTTTAGAAACTTTCTGGTTTGTGCACTTATCGTTTTAAAGATCTTAGTGAATTTACATTTCTTATTCAGAGGCTGTTTACGTGGGAATTTTCTTTCAATCCCGCGAGCTGGTTCTGGATAGGGTTTTTTTATCTAAATCAGTGATTCTCAAGTGTGGCCCTTGGTTTTTATAATCATGATAAAATCAATTTAGCGATGTTTGAATCAACATATGTCTGCGAATCAACATTTAGTAAATCTGTTCGAATTAAAACAAAGTTTTTGCAACTGTCATCTAAGTCAGGGGTCGGCAAAACCAGGCTCGCGAGCCTTTGAAGGCTCTTTAACTCTTACGGTAGGCTCTTTCAATTTTTAACTATTTTTTTTATAAATGATTTCAATTTTTAACTATTTTTTTTGTTTTGTTAATAACAAAAAATCTTTGCACGTTTAACATTAATTTTTTGTGGTACATCGATATATGCCTAGCAAGAAAAAAATTAATAAAAAAATCGATAATGCGCGACATTTTCAATCAAAATGGACTGAAACTTTTGCATTCACGTCTAATTCAGAACAACTACCGAAATGTCTCATCTGCCAGGAAACATTGAATCAAAATAAAAAGTCAAATTTAGAGAGACACTTTAACACAAAGCACTCAAATTTCGCCCAAAAATATCCAATTGGTGATTCCCGAAAGAAAGCTGTAGAAGAACTTACAAAAAATATTCAATTCGAGAATTCTGCTTTTAAATGTTGGTCCGACAATGCCAGGACTGCAAATATTGCATGTTTTGTAATAAGCCACGAGATCGCAAAAAGGGGAAAACCATTTACCGATGGGGAATTTATAAAGGCATGTTTCATTAAAACCTCTGAAGAACTTTTTCACGATTTTTCAAATAAGGCAGAAATCGTGACTAAGATAATGAATATACCTTTATCTGCGAAAATAGTAGCCGACAGGACTTTTAAGATGTCTTCGAATGTATCTGTTCAACAAGTTTCTGACATGAAATTGTCTAATTCAATTTCAATATTCAATTTCATGTGATATAAATGACATTGCACAAGTATCATTGTTCATGTCATTTTAGGTGTCTCTGTTTGTTCGTTATGTGTCTCGAGGTTTCCTGAGGCAAGAACTTTTGGCATTATTGCCTCTAAAGGGTCAAACCCGTGGTGAAGATCTTGTTGGTGCAGTCGTAGAATATTTTGAAACGCATTATATTCCTATTAATAAAATCGTTTCAATTTCAACTGACGGTGCTGCAAGCATGCTGGGATCGAGAAAGGGATTTACAACTTTAATTAAAAGGAGAATTGATCATGAAGTGATTACTCTACATTGTATTATCCACCAAGAAGCACTATCTGCGCAAACGTTTCCGAAAGAAATTTTAGATGTGATGGAATTGGTTATAAAGATTACTAACTTCATTATTTCAAGAGTAATATATTATTTATTATATATTCAAGGGACTTAATCATCGGCTATTTAAAGAGTTGTTAAACGAAACCAACAACGAGTATATTGATCTACTTCAATACAACAAAGTTCGTTGGCTTTCGAGAGGGAACTTTCTCAATCGGTTTGCTTCTTGTATGCAAGAAGTCAAACTTTTTTTAAATGAGAAAAAAATTCATTATGACGAATTAAGTGATGACCAATGGCTGCAGAAATTTTATTTCATGGTTGACATTTCATCAGAATTGAACAAACTTAATTCAAAATTGCAACGGAGTGGAAATATTGCTTTTTTCATGTATGAGGAAGTGATATTGTTTGAAAAAAAATTAATTCTGTTTGAAGAGGATATAGAACAAAATATTTTACATTTTCCTAAATTACGCCAATATTTAAAAGAAAATGATCGAACTATAAATAAAACTTATTTTAAAAATGCTCTTTTGTATATGAAGGAATCTTTCAATGACAGGTTAAAAATGAATGTTTAAATATAAAGGTTTGAGGATTTTAGAAAAGAAAAAGCAACACTATCGTTCGTTATAAACCCTCTACGTGCTAAAGTCAGCAATTTAAATTTATTGCCATTTGAAATCAACGCAGCTGAGTTCGAAATGCAGCTATTGGACTTACATGTAAGGAATTATGGGCATCAAAGTTTATTCGCCTTTCAGAATTACTTGAAACCTTGGAACAGAAACATTGTCTGGTAAAATTAAGAATGATATTAATTTTATACAAAAGAAACTGGAAGATGTGATTCTCGAAACTTGGAATTCTCTTCCAGATTCTTATTATGAATTAAAAAAAGTTGCATACGGAATTTTGACAATATTCGGGTCCACTTATATGTGTGAACAAAGTTTTTCTCATATGAATTATATAAAATTGAAATTAAGGAACAAAATTACAGATTCGAATTTGGAATCTAACCTCAGATTAAAATTAACGACTTACGACCTAGACATTAACCAACTCTCCAAAGAAATGAGGAATCACATTTCTCATTAATGCCTCTAATTAATTTAATTTTTTAAAATGAATTTTTAATTATTTTTTGAATTAATGTCTATTTAATTTTATGAATTTAAATTTTTGACAAGTGGTAAAAGGTGGCTCTTCAATTTTTCGAAATTTCCAAAAATGTTCAAAATTGGCTCTTCTCCAAAAGTATTTGCCGACCCCTGATCTAAGTGATTTGTTGCGTACTTCAACTAGTAAAATTAAACTTAATTGTGATTTTTAAGTAATAAATAATTGCTATAAAATATTGGTGGTCCCAGTAATTTTGTTTATGTTTGTGGTCCCTAATTAAAAAAGCTTGAGAATCAGTAATCTTAATTAAAACCACTTTTGTCACTGTTAAAGTGTTTTTCAAAATCTGTTAATTGTACACTTTGTTTAAGGTCGTTTTTTATTTAACCCAATATTTTTTAACTATTTAAATCCCAATCACTGGTCGATAATGTTAAATTTCATTAATTTAAATAACGGGTTGCTCTTAACACTAGAAATATTCGTTATCAATTAATGTCGATTAATTAAGAGAAGGCCAGCAGGCTGCCGGATTGCCAAAGTGTTTCCCCGGATAACGGCGATCGAGAACCGCTGCAATAGCCAGTCCACCTCCCGAGGATCGTGAGTGCGCATTGAGATTTTGGCTCCGGGCTTGAGGAGGAACTTTTCAGTCTTTGGACCAAGAGCACCCGACGTCTCCGCCGCTATCGGCACTACGGAAAACTCCTCCGAAAGGGCAGAATATTTGGATAGCTTTAAATCTTCATCTTTCTTAGCAGCAGATTTAGCCTCCAGAGCACACGAAGTTAGATAACTGTATAGTAAATTAATGTTCAAAAGGATTAATAGCTTTTATTTAAAATGAATATAAAGGTCGATTATGATAATAGCTTTAATTTTCACATAAATTTAATTTATACAAACAAGACAAAAATTACAGATAGCTAAGTTAGTTAAAGGCCTCACGAGACACCCGACCAGCCGCGCGAATGGCGAAGACGTTCCCTCGGATCACAGCAATCGACAGACGTTCCAGGAGCCAAGAAAACTCTCTTGGATCGTGACTAGTCCTTGAAATCCGTCGACCGAGCGAGCGAAGGAAGCGGAGTGTCTTGGCCGAAGATCCCGGAGGACTCCAAGGCAATTGGAGTAAAGAGCAGCGAGTTGGACAGGTGGCCGTACTTGAGAATCTTTCGCTCCTCGGCCTGCCTGGAAGCGTGCCCAGGATTGGCGGCGGACAGCGCGAGATTCCCAGCGAGAACGTGTCCGAGCAGGTAGAATCCCAAATAAGGGATTTCCCCTGCTCGTAGGGGAAGGTGGACATGCCGTCAGGGCGTTTGCCATCCCCTCTATCCAATCCAACAGGTTCAAGGATAGACGGGATGCCTGCTGAGGCGAGGGCTCTCTCTACGACTGAGTTGAGTTCACTGTGACGGGGGGCACGACCGGCACTCCGCCGGCAAGCGAGGGGATGCAAACCGTACTCGTCAACAGTTCCCCCACAACGGCATTTGTGCGACTGGCAGATTTTCAGCCCGACACGGAGGGAGATTGCAATTCTTAGGCATTCCTTGTCCAACAGGTTCCCGATGGAAGGGAGAGGGAGCCCTTTAACCAGACACCGCTGCTTTCACAGCGACCTGCACGGAGGCAAGCGACACGGTGTTGATTGGAGACAGGAAGCAGGCCTTCGAAGATTGCCTGACAAGAGATTTCGTCCCATTGGCGCTGTACAGATTGAGAGTTGGGCAGCTTCGAACCAAACCGAGCCTCCCACCGACCACGGGCTGCAGAGTAAACTTCAGACAATTTCCGTTCGGGGAGGTTTCTAAGAACGATGTCTGAGAGAGTACGAGAAGCGTGATGAGCGGATAGGAATGCCGGGAGGGCAAGATCGGAATAGGATCTCAAGCCAAGGCCACCCCAGCGCACAGGCAGGGATGCCTGAGTCCAGCCTGGATCGTCGAAAGCCAGATTGCAAAGAGAGCTCGTACCGAGCCTGAGGATATTGTCAAGGTCGGAAAGAAGGTCGCCTCTTTGAAAGCAGGGTGCACATCTTAGGGTGTAAAGGATCTTAGGGACGGAGAAGTGGTTTCGGAGGAGGAAAAAAGCCACATGAGGCTCGATGACTTTAAGCTTGTCGATCATTTTGGATAAGTGGGAAATTTTTCCAGCGAGTGAGCATTCGAGGGCAGAAGGCCCCATGGGGGCACCGAGAATCGTAAGATTTGATTTGTCCGTAATCCGCGTCTGAGAGAATGCCTCGGCACGTGGAAATTGAAGCAGTGAAGTCACTCGGATTTAAGGCAATGTTCACGATTTCGGATTTATTGGCGTTTATAGATAGGCCGATGTCCGAGAGGGAAGGGAGGATAGAACGAAGGTCGTCGAAAACAGCGTCGGGGGGACCGCAAATGGTTGCGTCATCCAGATACCATATGTTAACTGGGGATCGAACAGAGTGAGCGATACTGTTAACGCCCAAGGCAAAAAGACAGGACCCCAGGGGATCTCCCTGTTGGACCCCGGTGGCCGAAGAGATGGAACATCGTCGAACATGAGGATACTCGGAGAAGCGTATGAGAGATGTACAAGGGGATAAGCGAACGGAACCAGTTCGCGACAGCACTCCAGCAGGTGGTCACGTCTGATGGAGTTGAAAGCGTTTGAGACGTCTAGTTGACCATGATAGCCGACTGGGAAGATTCGATGAGTTCACGGAGAGAATGAACGGCCGCTTCGCAGCCGTTTGGGACACCGACCCCGAGTTGGGCGGGGAGAAACACTTGAGACAAAAAGGGACAATTGCGTGGCACAGAAGTTTGGCAGAGAGCCCTCCGAAAGATATTCCCACGGCAATGGGTCTCACGCCGTTGTCCTTTTTCCCAAGGGCAGTAAGGTTGGCGGAAAAGAAAATATCACGAGCAAAATCGGGGAGGGAACCGGAGATGAAGCGGTTGCACAGGTTGGTAATTGAGCGTAGGAGTTTTCGACCAGCTTCGGCGGTAGTGGGAGACGTCAGGTCTTTCAGATGACCTGGTCTCAGACCATCTACACCACCACTGCTTCCAGGTGAAAAGTCCCTCAGGGCTTTCAGTACAAGAGTTTCCGAGACAGCAAAAGGATTGAGAGCGAGGGTGTCAGGGGACGGCTGAGGCCTGAAGTCGTTTGGCTGAGGGGGATGTTTTTCCCTGAGGGAATTCAAAACAGCAGGGGTCGTGGGCAAAAGGGGACTTGTCGAGGCAACCAGCCTAACTGCACACCACGAACGTCGCCGTCCAAGAGTTTACTATTAATCTTTCTGTTGAGGTAGTCGACGTCATTCGCGTAAGAGGACACATTATGGGATGGTGAACCAGAGGAAATTCGGAGCTAGCGAGGTGTCCCGCAGCCAGCGGATGGAAAAGAGTTCTTATCGTACAAGGCCAATTCTTGTTTGACGGTTGTAGCCAGCGAATGGAGGAGGTTTTCACACGGGCTCTTAATGGGGCAAAACCGAGACCAAAAGAGGCGAAGCAAAACAGCTTAAGCCAATCGGAATGGCCATCAGATGCCAAAGCCTTATCGATTGCGGCGGACAGGGAGGAGGCTGCAAAGATACGCGCAGCTTTTGGGATTCTGGATGGGATTTTCCGGAGACGACGGAAGAGCTTGATAGATTTGAGAACTTCCTCGGCAGACGGGATGTTGCGAATGGCGGTTTTTCGGGGAGTTCTTGCGGGCTGGAACACTGAACCGGCTGGCAAGAGCGGCAGGAAGGACAGTCCCAAATTAAGAGAGAGGCAGAAACGCGCCTGGAAAGACGCACGCAAGAAAGGTGGAAGAATCTGTCGCAACTAGAACAGACTCTCCCTTTCTTGCGGTTGTTACTAACTTCGCAAGTAGAGCATAGAACAGAAGTGGGTTGGAAACAGAAAGACATCGAAAGAGAGCAAGATAGAAACAATGAAAAAATGGATGACAAAGAGAAATGGAAAGAGAGAGATTATTAGATAGATGACAATTACAAAATGGAAGCAAGTAAGCTTCCTCTGGATTTGGGAAATGTCGGTCTAAGATCGGCGCTGGAGGTCGCGTACCCGTCATATCTTTCGTCTCTCTCAAGCTGCAACCTTTGACACGGCAAGTCCTTCGTCACACTATTGGACTTCGCTGGAATGAGTCATTTGATGAAGCTTGCCGGGATTGGAACGGGTCAGGACTCAAATCCCCGAAGACACAACGAAACAAAGAACTGGGATAACATTGTCTGCTCCAAAATTTCAGAAGGGCTTAAAAAAGAAGCAATCAACATCGTCTTGCTTGCCTGGGTTCAGCCTCAAGTGGAGGGAGCGAGCATGGCTTGGTGCAATCCCTTGCCCAAATCTCGGGACTTTTTTGGACGACGATTCTTTGAGGATTGGAATCGGACAAAGACTTGGACTAGACGTTTGCCAGGAGCACCGCCGCTGCGGGAAAACGGTCGATGCGAAGGGATTGCACCCGCTATCCTGCAGGAGATCCGCCGGAAGAGGACCACGTCACGCCGCTCTGAACGACTGATCGTCAGAGCTCTGAAGGCTGCAGGCTTCCCAGCACAGCTTGAACCAGTGGGTCTCGATCGAGGTGATGGAAAGAGACCTGACGGGATGACTCTTTTCCCTTTCAACTCCGGACGATCTTGGGTCTGGGACGCAACTTGCGTCGATACTTACTCAAGCACGAATCTCCTTAAATCGGTTCAGACACCTGGAGCAGCTGGCTCATCGCGGAAAACCTTAAAACCAAAAAATATTCCTTCCTCGGGGACCGCTACAGATTCACCCCTGTTGCGGCTGAGTCATCAGGAGAGCAGGGCCCCAGCGACTGCCGAGTTCTTGCGCGAACTCGGAAGAATGCTCGCCACAAAGAAGAATGATCCTCGTGAAGGAGTATGGCTAAGACAAAGATCGGAATAGCCATACTCCGAGGAACTCGCTTTCCTACAGGGCAGCGGGCTTCCTCAATTGATTTCTCAAATCAATCTTCTCTTTCGATATAATAACTTTTCTTCTTAAAAAAAAAAAAAAAAATTTTAACCAAAATGCAGAAAATAATTTCTAATTTGTTGGTAAGAAGATTTTAAGAATTTCATCATGTGAGTCGAGAACATCTTTGCTGTCCGTGAAGCTGGAAGGGCGTCCTAAACATAAATATACAATTTTGATTTTGACTTTAAAATCTATTCTGTTCATTTTAACTAAAATGCAGAAAATAATTTTTTGGCGGGAAAGAGTTTAAGGACCTCATCATCGGTGATATTCTTGATATGTTAGATTTTTGACACGTAGTCCTTTAAATGAAAGTAAATCACTATTACAACTAAAAGGTGTTTGTCAAGAGTTAATTTTTCGAAATATTTTATTTTTCAAATTTTCAAAGAAAAGGGAAAATTTGATTTTTAATCATTTTTTGTCGAGGAGTGTATATACAAGAAAAGAAGAGGGCCAGGTGGATCCCCTTGTTGTACACCGGTGGCTGAAATAATAGTGGAGAAGGGAAGGAAAGCCGTAGGGTTTGTGCACAAACCGATAAATGGATGAGCAGCAGAGAAAGCAGGATTCTAGAAGAGAGTCTTGGCCGACACTTTGTAATGCATTAATAATGGCTAGTTGATTAAGATTCGAGGATGTAAACTCTCGGACACATGAACCGCAGCCTCAGGCCTAAGGGGACTCCTACTCTAAGTTGTAACGGAAAAAAGCTTTAGAAAGTTCCGGAGAGTCCGACCGGCTAGCGAGCTTTGAAATCAGGCGGCGAAAAACGTTCCCGACGACGATTAGACAAACACCGCCGTCTTTTTTTAGAAAAAGAAGCAGATGGCGAAGAAAATAAGTCCACGAGCGAAAGCAGATAAATCTGAAAACAAAAGTTGTTGACTAGTTCCGGGTAAAGAGCAGCGGGCCTGTTAGACCAATCGCGGTGGAAATAAGAATTGCAAAGGTGACTTTTTGCGTAGGCCCTCAATCCCTGCACAGCTGCTGGGCGAAAAAGATTTAAGAGCGTGGCTGTCCGCATCGTTTGTGGGTTTATGAGGGGAGGGCGTAAACTCGATAGATTGAAATGGCCTGAGGTCTGCAGGTGATGGAGGTTTTTGTGGTATCTTGATTCTTGTGTCTTTGTCATTGTCTTTCTGTAGCATCTCTGCTCAATCTTTATTATTTCTTTGATCCTTTTTCCCTTTCTATTTATTCTATCTTTTATTCTTTCTTACTAATTTCCACCTGCTTCAAAAATTTCTAAAAATTTTCTTCGAGTATCGATAATAAAAATGTATTTAAAAATAAAATTCAATGCTTGCGACTTAAATACATTTAAAATTAGAATTTATTAGAACAAATAAGTAGTTTCAAAAGAAGTGACAATTCTTATTGAAAGATAATCAGGGAATCGTCCATGACTATAGCTAGGGAAATTCGTTCGACGAGATACCAGTCGTCGGATAGATCACCGGTAACCCTCTCCAAAAGTGATTTGATAATATATTAGTAAATTGTAAAATTTAGATGGTTTTTTCTCATTAAATACTTTTTATGAACTACTTTCTTTCAAATTTCGTATGTGGTTAAATTTGATTAAACCGCATAAATAAAAAACGAATTTAACTTGTATATTTTCTTTTTAAATATTCAAATCTATAATATTTAATTGATGTTTGACCAAACTGAAATTTATAATAAAAAAATATAAACGGCATTATCATGGATAATGACTTTTCGTTCTATACGTTAAAATTATTGCCTTAGACATTTCCGAACTCAGATCTGTGAAGAATTCAAAGTAAGAAGCTGCACCCGGCACAGGCCTTACAAGTGTACGAAATGGCATTTTGGAAATCAACGGAGGAGAGCAAACTTTATGAAAGAAAACGGAACCTTCAATCATGGTTATGAAATATACTGCCCTCGGTACGACGAAGGGACTGGAGAATGTCCATACGGAAATGAGTTTGACATATTTCTGGGATAGTTGTATGTTTCCTTAGGTGTATGTTCCTTCATCGAAATGTTGATGATTGTGAGCGGTCGCATCACTATAGGTTTTTCAAAACCTCATTTTGCTCGTCAAATGTTGACGAGAATGGTGTTTGCAAACGAAAAGGGGTCAACTGCGCATATGCACATTCCAGAACTGAATTGAGAAGTCCTGTATACGACGTTCGTGAATTTGTTGTTCAAAACTTCGTGGACAATCCAGTAGAAAACTATTCGTCTCTGTCGATGAACGACTGGCACAAACTGATGACTGATGACTTTCACTATGGTACTTATTTTCATATCATTATTCTAATAGAAGCCGAATACGTTTCTTTGACATATAAAACAACACCGTGCAGGAAACCTGGTCGATTATGCAAACAGGGCTATGCATGCCCTTATTATCATAACGCTAAAGATAAAAGGAGAAGCCCGGCACATTTTGTTTACGAGTAGGCATTACTTTTCCAATTAAAAAGTTCAACCCCATGCTCCAGGGTCAAATTGAATTCAGAGTGGCTGGATCCTAAATTGTGCCCGAATGAATATTGTGCCCACTGCCATACTCGCACAGAACTTCAATTCCACGAAAAGGCAAGTCATTTAATATTAATTTTGCAGATATACAAGTCGTTCGAATGCAAAGATGTTCTCAAGAACAGATATTGTCCAAGAAGAGAATTTTGTGCTTTTGCACATTCGATCGGTTAAACTACTTTTAATAGTCTTAGGAGAAAAGAACAAAGCTTTTGATCCCGAAATTGCTTTAATCGCGTCCAATTCTAGTTTGTGTTGTTAGCCGATATAAATAGTCATTCCAATCTTGACAAAGAATGATTTGGTCCCCTCTTCATATATTGACTCAGAGCCGTGGTGGAAAGAAAATGTGAATTATGAGCCATCCAAGAATCCATCTAGGATTCAAGTTTAATTGATATTTTTAAATAATTTAGGTCCATGGCCCATTGTTTGATGAAGTGGAGGCTCCGTCCATTACTGCCTCAAGTATTATTAACGATTCACATTTTTGCGACGACTTTTGGTGTTCCAGCGAACAAGTACTTATTTTAGTTCTTATCGTTACAGAAATTCATTAAGCCGTTTTTGTTTTATGGTTTATTGTCGGTTACATTCCTAGAAAAATCAAACAGTATGAAATATAGTCATCTGAATCACAGTTCCGCCTTTCTTGATAATTTTTCTACTCCGCGTTATTATCCAAATAAGGTGGTTCAACTTTATATCTCAGCCGTTTCATTCACCTTTCAAAGATGATTTGAGCAGTGAGCCACGGTCATTTCGACAAGCCTATTTAAAATTATTGGGAAGTAACTACAAAAATACAACATCTCCAGGTCATTTATCGCGCAAAAGCGAATTGGAGTTCAAAATCGAAATGCTGAAGAATGTAATTTCTTGATTTTATTTTTGGCTTCAAATGCCTGGCAAAGTGATGTGGATAAACTACGGAAAAGAAAAGAAAAAGCCGAAGAGGAAATAAAAAATGTCGGAATTTGCTATCTATTTTTAGATTGTGATTGAAAGATATGAAAATTTCGACTTTAGTGTTTTTTTGGTCGTTGAATATGTGATATTTCTAGAAGTACGTAAGAGATTCATGTGAGAAAGAGAAACTGTCTACTTCAGAAATGCTCCAGCTATTGGACAAATTAAAGGAGCTTGATTACATCTGCACACTCGTATAAATATGAGTCATTTTCGTAGAAATTACGTTATAAGGAATGAAAATAAAATCATTTATGAAAATTTGTTATTTTTAATATTCGCTTATTTTTATTATAGTATAAATTTTTGTTGTTAATTATTTCAACCAAGCTCTTCTTTGTCATGGACGGGTGAGTACGCATTGGAAGCTGTTACATTGTATCTTGAAAAATCTTAATTTTACCTTGCTAAATAATATTGATTCCACCTTCTTCCTCTTCTTCATGTCCGCCTCCTTCTGTCAGACTTATGGGCCATGATACAGCGTCCGACCTCTTCTACTATGATGGGCCCTCGAGGTGTACGGATGTGCAGTAAAAGGGAGAATATGCTCGGTAGTTAACTTAAATTTATTCTCAAAATGATCAGCTATTAGTTCGGTTTAAGTAGCGGGGTTGTGAATAATTTAATAATTTTCTCATGCCATCGATGAATTTGAGCTTACTGTGTTTTTCTTCATCGCCTTATAGTATAGTAGGCTGAATTTCCATTAATCGGATTTAAATCAAATTTAATTTTTTAGACCTGGACAATTAGAATCGACTTAAAATACTTGAATTTTCAATCGAGTCTAAATTTAAACAAATCTCTTGATTTTCAATTAACAAAGTTGACTGAAAAATCTGCAACCAATCTGAATTATGTTAAAGAAACTAGAAGTCTTGACGGATATGATGGTTATCGATATCTGGGAGTCCTGGAGGATAAAGGAAGCAATGTATTGAAACATGAAGTTATGAAAAAAATTGCAGAAAATGTAAAGAAGAGAATTGAAAGCTTAGTGAACACGAAGCTAAATGCAGTGAATCTATTCAAGGCGATTAATGAATATTCTCTATCACTTTACACACGAGTTTCAAGCCATTGATACCGAAGTTCGAAGGATTCTATCTAATTTACATGTTCATCTGAAACCTGCAAATAAAGAAAGATTATATATAAGCAGATCTAACTTTGGAAGAGGACTTAATTCAATTGTCCATAAAAGTGAATGCATGTTATATCAATTTTTGACTGATCTTGAAAGAAAGTCTGCAATGTGTCTCAGAAAGGCTGGAATCTTGCGGGTCTTGAAAATAAATAAAACACATATGGCCACCATCGCAAGATTTCTTACCTTCAAATACAATATTGAAGATCCTTCAGAATTGAATATAAACATAATAAAGGAGAATCAACAAAAGAATCTAATGAAGATTATTAAATCGAAGATGTTGCATTCCGTACTTTTCAAATGTTGTGAGGATCAGAATGTTGACATCAATATATCTACGGAATGGCTAGTGAATGGAAACAACAGTCCGAGATCAGAAGCAATGTATTGTATTATTCAGGATCGAAATATATTTTTCAACGATAACGGAGGAATGTGCAATCATTGTAATCAAGCTAAAAAATCTGTTGATCACATGGCTACAAGATGTAGCAGAATGCTGAACAGTGATTATACCAGAAGACATAATGAAGTTATAAGATGCATCCATTTGCATCTCTGCCGCCAATATGGAATCAGGAAAACCAAAAGGTTAAAGTCACACACAGTCCAGTCAGTTAGTTCAAATCATAAAGTGGAGATAAGAGTGGACACCACCTTGCAGACAGATGTTCATGTAAAAAACAATAGACCAGATATATTTGTCCTTGATAAAACGAAATCACTCTAATTGAAGTCGGAATTACTTCCCACGCCATGTCACTCTAATTGAAGTCGGAATTACAAATATGATCTTCTTGCTGGAGAATTATCTCAAATCCACGGCGCGAAGGTAACGATAATCCCCATTGTCCTCACATGGGACGGGATAGTTTCTAAATTCTATAAGTCTTATATGGAAAGACTGAAGTTGGATGCTTCCACTAGATCGTATATACAATCGCTGACGATTAAGAAGACATTGGAGGCCATGCTTGTTGAACATAAACATGGAGTGGAAATTGAAAAACATGAGGAACAAGTTTCAAGGGCCACCAACCACCTCCTAAAATTGGCTAGAGAAACAACAGATCCACCAGATTTGCCGGAAGATGTGTCTCATGTGTCATATGAAGTGTTAGAGGAGGAGAATACGCAGATCCAGTGCAACGGTCCAAAAAGGAGGAGAATTATATAGATTAGTTAGTTATTAGTAACTAAAGACGTTAATTTATAATTAAATTACTATTACCTGGGATTACTGTCGATATTACCTGGGATTACTGTCTTACCTCGGGAGAGGGCATACTTTCTTGGGTGCCCACTTGGCGAAAAGGAACTGCGGTGCCATCTGCTGGAAAAAAACAAGGGTCTTTCTAGAGTTACGGAGAAACTCTCCTTACTCAACGCTCATACTGCATTCTTCCTTTTGAAAAATAGCACTGGCTTGCCTAAACTCCAATACGCTCTCCGTTGTTCTCCCTGCTTGGAACATCGAGACATTCTACAGACACTGGATAGGACTTTGAGAAGTTCAGCTGAATCGCTCTTGAACATCCACTTTGACGAACCTGGTTGGAATCAATGCAAGCTTCCTACACGCATCGGAGGAACGGGTCTCAGGTCGGCGCTGGATTTCGCATTCCCGGCATATCTGTCATCGCTTTCAAGCTGCAGTCATCTCGTCCAGGAAATCCTACGTAACACTACTGGACTCTCCTTGGACACAGTATTTGACAAGGCTTGCTTGCAATGGAAGGAAGCCGGACTTTCAATCCCAGATGATGTCTCGAGACAGAATTGTTGGGACGCAATATCATGCAAGGCTGTCGTTGATGACCTGAAGCGGGAGCTGAACCAACACCGGCTCGTCTGTTTGCTATCCGGGGCACAGCACGGGAGTGGTGCATGGCTCCACGCATTTCCATGCAGTTCATTCGGTACGCTTATGGACGACGATTGTGTGAGAATCGGTGTTGCACAACGCTTGGGTCTTGACGTCTGTCAGGAACACAGATGCCGGTGCGGAGGAATAGTCGATTCCAAAGGACTACACCCTTTGTCCTGCAAGAGGAGTGCAGGTCGCGCTCCCCGCCATGCCGCACTCAACGACATAATACGACGGGCCCTCGAGAGCGCAGGATTTCCAGCACACCTGGAACCCATCGGGCTTGACCGGGGAGATGGCAGAAGGCCCGATGGGATAACTCTTTTCCCGTACTCCCAGGGAAAATCACTCGCATGGGATGCGACGTGCGTAGACCGTTCTCCCAGTCCATGATTCTTCGGAATATTCATTCGCCCGGTTGGGCTGCTAATGCAGCAGAAAAGGCGAAGATATCTAAGTATTTGGAGATCGGAAAACTTTTCCGTTTTGTCCCAATCTCGATAGAGACGTCTGGTGTAGTGGGATCCAAAACCGCGGAATTTCTCAAGGAAATTGGGGCGATGCTGGCTAAATGAAGGAGGGACAGTCGCGAGGGGTATTGGCTTCGCCAACGTATCGGAATTGCAGTTCTTCGTGGCAACACGCACGCGATACTGGCTGCCGGAGCGTGACGATTTATAATATAAAACTAATCTAGCTTCGTTTTGGTTAATAAAATTAAATTACACAATAAAAAAAAAATTAAATTACTTACAAAAAAAAATAAAAAAAACTATATTTTAATACAGAGTTCGTCTTTTGTTATTCGTAGTATTTTATTTTATCAACCTCACCCTCATAGGGCCTACGTTAAGTGCACGGATGGTCAGATTCATGCCAACGCGCAGTCTACACCTTTTTGGTGTCGAATATCCGAACTGAGATGTCAAACGTCATTATTGTGTTTTCTAATATCCGAACTGAGATGTCAAACGTCATTATTGTGTTTTCTAATATCCGAACTGAGATGTCAAACGTCATTATTGTGTTTTCTAATATCCGAACTGAGATGTCAAACGTCATTATTGTGTTTTCTAATATCCGAACCGAGATGTCAAACGTCATTATTGTGTTTTCTAATATCCGAACCGAGATGTCAAACGTCATTATTGTGTTTTCTAATATCCGAACCGAGATGTCAAATGTCATTATTGTGTTTTCTAATATCCGAACCGAGATGTCAAACGTCATTATTGTGTTTTCTAATATCCGAACTGTGATGTCAAATGTCCGTTCCTATATTTTCTGCACAATAGTGAAAAAATGATATTTATTATTGAAATCAATGTTAAGTTGCTAAATATTGTCATCGGGAGTTAAATCGTTCATCTCGATAATACTTGGAAAATGTTTCTGAACATGATTGCATGTCAGTGAGCAAATTCTTGGTGTTATTGCAGAAATACAAGTGTCTATGCAATTTTCTAAAATTCGTAGCCTGGTTTCTTTTTGGGTGAGTCCATTTTCTGTAATTAAAAAATCAGTTGTCGCCATTTTTCTTTTTAGTTCACTCTTAAGCACGCTCCAGCATTCCTCTATTGGATTTAATGGTGCACTGTAAGGTCCCAATCTTATAATTTCAATATCTCGAAATTCTTCTCCAATCATTTTCTCTAACTGTGAATATACCGGTGCGTTGTCTATCACAATACAAATTTCTGAATATTTTTCATTTGTACTTCTGATCATATCTCTGAACCATTGCTGGCAATCCTCTTTTTTAAAATTTCCGCGTCTTCGTTCCCAATATATTAATTTGTTCTCATTAATGGCTCCAATTATGTGAATATTTTATCCCTTGTTTGCTGGAGTCTTTAAAATGCATCTTTTCCCTTTTAACGAGCGCCCCTTCGAAAATCAACATTAATAAATTATACTTGAGTTCTTAAAAATAAGTTTACATTAGTTTCGTCCATATAAATTATATTTTTGTCTCGACTTTTTCTATTTATTATTTTTCGACATATTCTTTCCTTTTCATTTTGTTTGCTTCTGAATTCATTAAATTGGATTCAGTTATAACCTTGCCTTTACCAATATAAAAATACTTTTTTAACTGTAAATAATTTTCCATGTAAATATTTAGCAGCTGTCGAATAATGGATAGAAATTCCAGTTTCATTAAGTAGTTTCGCACAAATTTCGCTTAGAGTGATGACAGGATTTTCCTCAACATAGTTTATCATTCTCGATATTTCATTGTCTGTTATTTTTGACCATCTGAATCCTCTACGTTTTTTATTAGGTTGTAAAGCATTTCGTATCCATTTATAAGCTGTATTTCGCTTAACTCCATTCAATTCCGCCACAATATGCCAATCTGCATCTTCATTTTCATAAGCAGATATAATTCTCATTTTGGCTTCCAAATTTGTTTTATTATATGTTTTACTAACACGAGAAGAAGTATTCATAGTTTTAACAAAAGTATTCATAGTTTTAACAAAAGTATTCATTTCGAACGAACAAAAATCCATTTATATTTTTTTAGATACGTAATTTTGACATTAACATATTTGACATCACAGTTCGAATATTAGAAAACACAATAATGACATTTGACATCTCAGTTCGGATATTAGAAACCACAGTAATGACGTTTGACATCTCAGTTCGGATATTAGAAACCACAGCAATGACGTTTGACATCTCAGTTCGGATATTAGAAACCACAGTAATGACGTTTGACATCTCAGTTTGGATAATAGAAACCACAGTAATGACGTTTGACATCTCAGTTCGGATATTAGAAACCACAGTAATGACGTTTGACATCTCAATTCGGATATTTGATACCAAAAAGGTGTAGATTCAGGGGTTATCTCCTAGACTGAGTGAAATTTTAGCTCTTTTTTTAATTAATTAAGTACACGAAGTTATTTGAATCAATAAAAAGAAAAGTTAAAATGTATAATTGGTAAATAGAAATAATATTTGTGAAAATCAAAAAATCAAATACTTTTATTTTGACGTCTACAAAGTCAAAAAATTTAACCTGTTGTCTATGCGTAAACTTGTTGCCCATTTAACATATTTGAATGTTACTTCCTCTCGCAGCGCTTTCAATTTTTATTTCTCAATTTTAATCAAAATATTGACGTGATTTTACTTAAATGAAAGTTAATAAAATTAAATGTGACAATTTTTAATATTAATTATCTTTGGACTTTCCACCGCAAGGTCAAAAGATCTTTTGCCATACTTTTCCCCACAACAAGCAGTCCTTTTTATCTGTCTTTTAAGTCGGTTGTATTCCTCAATTTTCAAAAATGTCTAAGAACACATCATAAAGGAAAAACTTACTTCCGATTTCCTTAATTTTTTTTGAGAACTGTGTTTATTTGATTGATACTTAATCCATTTAAAAGTGATGCAGATTGTTAATAAAATACTACAAACAATGGCCAAAATGATCATGAATTTAGAAGATAACGAAAATTTCGGTTTCTGAGTGTTTTCGGAGCAATAAACCACAAAATGACTTTTATCCACAGAAGAACAAACTCCATCAATTCTACGAATATAAATAACATTTGTGGTAGTCATGTTTGGATAGTCTGGATCGTACGCCCCAACAGTGACTCTGAGAAAATGGGACATAACCAGAGAACAGTTCACGCAACGAAGAACGCCGTTGTCCTTACCAATAATCATCAAAATCTCCTCATTCTCACTTTCAACCTTCTCTACGTAATACTTTGTCACATTAAAAGGATAAATGTCGCGATCAACGGCTTGTACAATGCAAATGAAACCATTTTCGGCAGTAAAATTGGGCACAGTAATATTCTGCACAGGTGTTTTAAAAAAAGGAAGATTATCGTTAACGTCTGTGACCACAAGAGTGATCCTGTACCTTTCTAGATTTTCCTCACTACTAAAGAGCACATTTAATTTGAAAAGTTCCTTTACTTCTCTGTCGAGCACTACTTGCGAAAAGATCCTTCCTGAGGACCAATCAATGCTAATCACG
Organism: Octopus sinensis; assembly: GCF_006345805.1. NCBI lineage: Eukaryota > Metazoa > Mollusca > Cephalopoda > Octopoda > Octopodidae > Octopus > Octopus sinensis. The sequence goes on along the minus strand of NW_021832436.1, from coordinate 55,413 downwards.
GAACTGTAATTTTCACTGACCAAAGTCAAATTCCGTCTATTTGGGATTTTAATTCTTCCGATGTACTCTCCAATCGGCGAATTTTCTTCTATCTCAAAGTAGTAGTCATTTTCAGTAATTATGCCTCTTTTTGGGTCATCCAAAACTTCAAAAGTAAAGATATATCGAATTGGATCTTCTTTAACAGTCCTTCCAACACAGGACAGTGAAGAAGTTACAGATTTTGTCTTAAATTCGATATTTTTGCTCAAAATAATGAACTCCCGTAACTTTTGGGAATAGACAAGATTGAAAGCGTCTTTTCGATGAATAGAACAGTTGGAGAATCCGATGGACATGAAGAACGGAAAATAAAGCACAAAACGGGCAATAGGAACTCCTCCTGATTGATATTTCGATAATTTTTTGAGTTCATAAGTAAAGAAGATTAATGGTCTCGGATCATGAAAGATTTCCGTATAAATTATAGCTTTCGAATAAGATTCGAAGTAAGGAGAGTAGACGTTGAACGCGACAAGAATTAAAATGTAGCAATTAATCATCCTTTTTGACTTTTTCATTAAAATGCTGCCATTCTTCTACCAAATATTAATGTTTTCAATTATTTATATGTAATTAAATGGTTACTTTGTCTATTTTAAAGGTGTTGATGTAGTACCAGGGTGTCTTGTCTGAAATGTCATAATATACTTTATTATTCGGCCATGTCGCGTCTTTATCTATTGCACGCACAGTCCCAACGTAAATCCATTCTGATGAAGAATTATAACTGACTGAATCTATTAGATAATGATATTGTCGTTGCTCAAATTCAGGCACATTGTCGTTTAGATCGACTATTTCAATATGTAAAATCGTTCTTCCATATTTTGGCGGATTTCCGCTGTCTTTGGCCATTAAACAAATATAAATTTCTTTTTGCTAACGATTATGTGTATTGCACGACTACCTCCTCCCTGTCGACCGCCTTCTTAATTATAAGGTATAGTTTTTTGAACGGGCGGTCTATAAATTTCAGATTAAAATGTTCTGTGTTGTTGATTTCGTATGAGGCGATTCCGTAATGCTGGTCGAGATCAGTAGCCAGTGGCAACCTGAATTCATGTCCGCTTGCGTTTTCCAGAATCTTAAGTTATGGGAAATAGAATTACTTTGATATAATACTTTTTTGAAAGAAAATAAGGAGGATTGTCGTTTATGTCAATCACCAGAAGGTTGGCAGTTAGAGGTTTATCTATGGAGGATAAGTATATTTGCATGTCTAATAGACATTCTTCTTGTTCCTTAGCGCTGGGACATATTTTCTCCCGGTCAATCTTAGAGTTTAATTTCAAGTTCCCCGATTTTGTCTCTAACGTCACTAAATTGGGATAAATTTTCGAAAATGTGTTTTTGGTAATTTGTGTGAGAATTATATTTGCCAAGTAATGTTTTCTAGTAATGTTGAACTGGTCATAAATATTCCCCAAGACTATTCCTGGAGGTTCCTCTTCAATAATCGTGTAAACAACTCTTCCATTTGTAAATCTTATAAGTACGAGAGTCATCAGTAAAAACATGTTTTTTTCTAAAATAACACAAATCGCGTTTCGTGTCTATTTATAGAACGGCTGGGTAATTGTTCGAACATATATTTGTGCTTGTTGTTATTAATTATTGTTTTTTTTAATTCAATTTGCAGTACTTCATTAACAAATTAGTAGAAAATAACGATTTTGATCAGCAAGGCTTAATTAATTGTATTCAGTAAATGTAAAAAACAGGTTTTTTATTGTTTTGATATCGATTTCTTACTTGACCCACATAAGTATTACTACTAATAAATTTAATCTATCACTAAATATGAGAATAAAAAAGTCCGGGAGGAAAGACGAGCTCGATCTGCGAGCATTAATATCATTATTTTAGAATGGCCCTGTGAATGCCATCAAAGGAGAAGTCATTTTATATAAATTGGCTTAAAAATATAGCATCTTTTTCAAACTAGCACATTCACGAAACTTGTCTAAATCAAACATGACATTCTTTTATATTGTTGTTAATGATTTCATGTTGATCAATAAATGAATAGGTTATTGCATGCCAGTTGTAATTATATAATTCTCCAGTTTAGCTTATCAACTTGATAGCTCAAAATTATAGTAGCATAAGATAAATCCTTTGAATTTTTATTAAAACAGCGAGTTCCAGAAAATAAGTGTTTAATTATTGACTTCTTTGATAGATACAATGTATATAGGTTTTCTTGAAGTACTCAGTGATAATTCTTGACTAATTTTTACTTATCAATCCATATTTAAAAGGTTTAAAAACGCGCATGTTTTAAAAGATCTTTTATTTTAAAACTGAACCATTGCTTTCTATATAACGGCTTTCAGAATACAAAAATATTGCCACTATTTAGTTAATATAGACTACCAGATAAGTTTGAAAACTGTAGATTCTTTTAACGACCTTTTTTAGTATTCTAGCTCCCATTATTTTTACAATTATTTTTTTGAACAAGAATTTTTGTGTTGAACATTAAAAAAATTAAAACTCATTTTGCATGTTATGAAAGAAAGTCAATTTTTCAAAATAAACAGTGAATAATCCTCCACTCGATGAGAAAAGCGTTGGAAGGTTTTATGAAGTCGTGGGTCTAGAGCTCAACTACAACAAGTCGGCGACTAACACTCCTATGTGTGGTGACCTATTCAAAGTCGTGGAGGAGCACCAAGGGTATAAATATCTTGGCGTGGTTGAGAGCCCAGCCTCATTAATCACACCCGAAACGAGAAAGTATGTAGTAGAATGTGTGTGTAGTAGGGCAGCAATGTTATGCTCTGCAATAAGTATGGCTTGAGATGGTCCAAAAAGTTGAGTTCAATCGGTATGTGGGAACTCAAAGGTGTGCATTAAGGTGAATACCCCCGTACGCACCTCGATTGTTGTACAGGACAACAAACCCGATATTGTGGTCCACGATAAGGTCACCGGGGAAATTGTTGAAGTGGAAGTGGGCATCACGTGCCTAGACCGTTTACCTAGAAGTGGCAGTGCACTTTTTTGCGAGTGTCAGTCCTTTTGATATGCACCACTCTTCCACTCTTGTCACGTATCCTTTTAATTTCCTCCACGAGATGTCTTTTCTTCTCAAAGCATCCGTTATTAATATGTCGTCCGCGTAGATCATGAGACGACTGGTAGGATCTTTCGGTTTTTGAATATCAGCAACGTAAATAATAAAAAGTAGAGGGCTCAAGGCCGAGTCTTGAGGTACCCCTCTTTTGAGATCGACAGATTCCGACAAACGGTTTCCGCATCGTATGTATGACCTCCTCATGGCCGTTCTAGACCCGGGTTTGATTCTGGCGACACTTTCCAAGAGTCCCAAGTGCCATACGCTGTCAAAAGCTTTTGAAACATCGAGGCAGATAGCAATAGTCGCTATATTGTTTGCAAGGCTAAGCGAGATGACTTTCTCGAGTTCTCCGAAACAACCTCCCCGGGATCTTTTTCGTCGGAATTCCCACTGCTCCGCTGCAAGTGCACTTGACTCCTCTACGAAGTTCGAAAGCCTTGTGAAGACAATCCGTTTCATAATTTTAGAGACGGAGCATATTAGACTTATTGGCCGATAGTTCTCTGCATGGTCCTTCATTTTTCCAGGATTTGGAATCATACAAACGATTGAATTTTTCCAAGAGTCCGGTACGTATCCAAATCTCCAGCTTGCATTGTATAGTGCGGTCAAGTATCGTAGGAGAATAATTGGAGCATGTTTGAATACAGTAATTGGAATGTAGTCATGGCCGGGTGCATTGTTCTTGCAGCTCATAATAGCGGCATACGTTTCTTCCAACGTTATGTTTCTGCTCACGTATAAATTCTTTCGGAACCATGTCGATCGGATCCACCTCTTGAACTTTTGCCAGTTGTCTTCGCAAATGTGAGGGAACTTCATCGAGCGCGATAGCTATTCCTTCAGTTGTTTTTAGTCGGATCTTTTTTCCTTTGTTCTCCATATTACTTAGTCTGTTGAAAACCTTCCAAAAATGAAGGTTTTTCTTATTCAGTTTCGAGCATTGACTCTTCTAAGCAAGGTCTGAATGTTTTTTTGCGACATCATTTATCTCTGTTTTCACGATACGAATCTTATCCCGAAGACGAATATGGGGTCACTGCATTGTCTTAGCTTCTTTTCAAGGTTTTCCTTCCATTTTATAAGTTTTCTCAAAGATTCGTCTATTTGGTTTTTTCTGTTACTATTTGACATGATGTATTTTCTGATCGAAGATTTTTGGAGAAAATCCAGTATAGCTTCTCTGAAAATTTTATCAAGTTTTTCAATTTGTATATTTGAGGAGATGTTTTCTATTGGATACGATATCAAATGCATTTTCATTGATATCTCAAAGTCAGACCAGATTGTCTGAGACGTATCATATCCGATGAAAAGATCTTCGCATATCGTAAATGATGTTCGCATACATAAAGATTAAGGAAGGTGATCACTACCAATGTTTATCTAAGCCGCAGCCTATCCAAGTCATCACCTGTCCTGAGTCAGGATTTGATTTGGACAAGGTCCGCGTTCAGAACGACAGGTAACGTAGTGCGTAGGCGTCCCCGGAACCGTGGTTTGTCGTATTGGAAGTAATCCTCCATCACCGTGTTTGCAGGTGCGGAGTGATCCATTCTCAGTATGTGTTCAAATAGCTTCCAGCGGGATTCAGCAATGTCAATGCAAAGTGGCCTTGTAGAACACTTTCTGTATAACGACTTCCAAGATATTCTATAGGGCCACTGCATTTTGAACAGTTTTCTCAATTATCCTCTGTGAAAACTGTTAAGACGTGTCAGTTCCGTATCTGTGCAACCCCAAGTGGAGGAGTTATACATTAACACGGGTCTCAAAAAGGCATTGTAAAGGCTTGTCCGGAGTTGAACATTCGCTGATCCATATGATAAGCATTCCTTCCACAGTTTTTTCATTGCTGCAGATGCCAGCATTTTTCTCCTTGCAATATTTTCACTGAGCCAAGTTTTTGTACATGGCGCCATCTTTCATCGACTTTGTCATTTGATATTGTTACTTCCACAAGGTCAGTTTTTACTTTGTTTACATAAAGGAAGCATTTTCTTAATTGCTCCGGTGCAAGTTCAAAATGTTCTATTAATGAGGATTTTTCTTTGGATATTAATTCCACGTCATCGGTATAAATTGTTTCCTCGGTTCCACCTGTGTAATATTGTCTTAGATCTCGTAAGGCCAACTCCAAGTATATTACGAATAGCAATGGAGATAATGAGTCTCCCTGAGGCGTTTGGAGATAATGAAAAGAAGGAAATATGGAACCTAGGGCAATTAGGTTTTTGTATTATCTAGTATATTTAAGTTGTTTTTTTATTGTAAGTAAATTATCTTTAAAAACACTATTGTTTTTATTTGATTTATTATTTTGTTTTTTAATTAAAAAAATTCAAATAAAAAAAATCTTGTTTATTGGGTAGATGAACAAAATTAGTATCTTTTTTACACTGTTTATGATTTGCTGGTTTGTTTTCGGTGTTTCGGGGTTATTTATCATCTCCTGCTGGGTGCAGACTCCTTCCCCATATACCATACCGTTATATCTACACAAGTATTATTGACGTAACTTTTCTTAGAGATCAATCAACTAACGATTTGGTTGATTTTATTGGCATCCCATCAAATGCCATTCTTCCAGGAATTTCTTATAAAATCTGTCTTACTTTTTACAACGTTCCGGTGACCTCTTCCAGGATTGCACTGAATTTTGAAGTGACCGTCACTTTAAAAGATGCAAGAAACGTACAAATTTCACGTTTCCAAAAAACAAATACTATTTTATTCGAATCGGACGTTTACCATCGAATGAGAATTATAATTTTGTTCCCTCTCTATGTCATTGGCTGGATGAATGAGACCCAAACTTTGAATGCTATTGTAGCTAATAATTTTTATAGCAATAATGTAAATTTTGTATACTCAAAAGATGTAGTTGAGACCTGTGCGTAACATTTCAGTATCAGTTGATAAGATTGACGGACTGAGTGAAGCAACTTTTAATTTAGTGCCAAATTTAAATTTTGTTCAGTAGTATTCTCGTGCCTTATTTTTAGAAATATTTTTTCTACAAAGAAAGTACAGTTCTTGATACTCTTAGCACAGATTGGTTGTCTGCTATGTGCTATTTTCCCTATTTTTGTAGTTTTAATATTTCATATGGCTGTAAAATGTTCATTTGACTATTATAAAATATTTGATTGAATATTAATTAGCTTTGGATATCTCTTGGCAAGCCTCAAACAATTCCACGATGAGGGAGGATTTTTTAAAGAAAATACAATTTTGCATTATAACCTTTTTGATGGACTGAGATGTGTACAAAACAAACCTCAGGTTTTTGCTTTGAAAGACTTCAGGTTTTTGCTTTGATTAATGCCTGAAATAAGTTAAATCTGAGGATCCAGATTTTTCGATGTTTTATTTTTTAAACTTCAGGGCATTGACGTTCAAAAAATATTTTATTCCTGGTGCTATTGCGTACTCATCCCTAATCTTCCTTTTAATTAATGACAAAATTATCATGTCCCAATCAGTGTTCCCTCTAAGCTGCGCGCGTGCGCGGCCGCGCAGCAGTTTGCACCTTGCTGCGCAGCGAAATTTTTTTCTGCGCAGTAGAAAGTATAATATTAAAAATTGCTATTTTTTTTAATTTTTTATATGAATTTATATATTCTTATTTTCATTTCAAAACGAAAACGTGTCTATAATATTGATATGAGACTTAAGAAAAATTCTCCTTCTTTTAAGCCGGAATGGTTGATAGAGTACGTCGAAACCTTAATACCAGATTCAAAAATTCCCCAACATGTGCAACTGGGTGATATTTTTAGTTTTTCCGAAGACTGCGGAGTTGTTTGTAAAATATGTGGCGACGCTAAAGCGACTTGTGATTTTGCGAGTGGAAAAATCTGGGATATATGGAAATTGGATTATCTGAAGAGACATATTACCCATAAAATTCATTCAGATTCAATAATAAAATTAAGAATTCGAGCAGGAACTGGAATCAGCTGCTTGCTCACAGAGTCTAAGGATGACCGACAGATGAGATTCAAAATGAGTGATCGTGCACGAAGTAAAATTGAAAAAGTGAAAATTCTCATTGACAATGTTATTTTGGCTCTCTCCATGAATGCTTCATTACTTTCTGTTATGAATATACATGATCATATGGCAAAATATGTAGAACTTCCTGATAGCTGGCGAAGTAAAAATTATGCATTTGAGTTTGTTGAATGCATCGACTACGTGGTCAAAGAGATATGTATGCAGGAAATTAGAGAGTCTCGGTTCCATACACTCATTGTGGACGAAAGCACAGATATATCCGTAACCAAAATGCTTATTATATATATTAAATATCGTCCTACGGGGACAAATTATCACAAAACAGTTTTTGCTAGCATAATGAAACTTACAAGTTGTGACAGTAAATCTATTTTCATTGCAATCAAGAAATTCTACATGACAAACAATCTTGATTTTCAAAAGATGGTAATGTTTACATCAGATGGGGCATCCGTTATGCTAGGGAGAAGAAATGGTGTGGCATCACTGATCCGTGCTGAGGTTCCTCATCTTACTGAACAACATTGCGTCGTTCACAGACAAGATCTAGGGATCGATGATGCATGGAAAAAAAATAATCTTGTGAAAAATATTGAAATATTACTCCGGACTGTTTATACTGTTTTCAGTCGATCAAGTATAAAAAAAGCTGCATTTCAGGACCTGGCTAATGTTGTTGTTGAAGATGTCGTTTCATTTAAGCCACTAAATGAAGTGAGATGGATGTCTCGGCATTTTGCTGTTAAAACTTTGATAAAAAACTACACAATTTTAATTGAATATTTCAAGAAACAGGTTGAAGATGATAATGATCCGATTGCAAAATATTGCTTAAAACAACTTCAAAATCCTCTTATTCATGTTGCTTTAACTGTCTTAAATGAAATTTTGGCTGAATTAGCAGATTTGTGCACAGTTTTCCAAAGAAGCTGTATATCGACCATAGAAGCTGTACAGTTTGCCAGAGCAAAAATTTCGAAGCTGAAATCTCAATATTTGGATGGAAATGAAATTTACTGGAGTGACAGTGTGAAGATGTTGTTATCAACAACTGGTTATGGAGATACAAATACAGATGAAATCCTATGCCTTATCGAGCATGTTTATCTGCATTTACAAGAAAGATTTCCAGCTGACGAATTAAGAGAATGGGTAGCATTTGACACTCAAGCAATTCAAAATCAGACAAACTTTGAATTTGGAAAAGAGGAGATAATTAAATTAGCGAAAAAATATGAAAATTTACTCTCTTCAGAAGTCCCACTCATAAAACTGCAGTCGGAATATACAGATCTCAAGTTTATTTTAAAAGAAAAACTGCACTCTGGTGCTTTGAAAACATTTGAAGATGTAATTTACTATATACTAGCGGAGAAAAAATTTTCAGCCACTGCAACATTTGTGGATATTTGTGGCACATTTCAAGCGTCGAGTGCTGATGCTGAACGTGGATTTAGTTTGATGAACTGTATCAAAACTAAACTACGTAATAGACATGAGATTGACCATTTGGAGATGATCATGCGAATCAAGTTCTATTTAACAAGTGGGAATACAGTGGATCTTGATCGAGTATACAATTTTGGATACAAAATAAAAACAGAAGAGAATATCCAATTGACTAGACCTATTTTTTTTACCATTGGTTTTTTAATTGTAAAATTTTCCCCCCCCCAAAAATTTTTTGCACACGTCACTTATAACGCTGCACAATGCAATGTGCCCAGCGCGCATAGCTACCACTCGCTTAGAGGGAACACTGGTCCCAATACGGCAGAGGTTTCCAAGCTTTTTTTTACGCGCCTCCCTTAGAGAAAAAGTACAATCTTGCGCCTCCCTTTATATTCCATAATATAATACAATTATTATTTTATCAAAAACAATTTTTTAAAACAAAAAGTTAATGAGATAATTTTTTTTCCATCTTGGCGCAAAGTTTTTCAAATCTTGGTGTCATCGCAGAGAGTGCTACTCTTAGCTCATTAGTCACTACTAAACGAGTTCGATATTTAGATTTAATTGCAGCTAGTGCAGAAAATCCAGTTTCGCATAAATATGAAGTAGCAAATGGCAACAAAACTTTCATTGCTTTATTCGACAAAATTTCATATTCCGTTCTTACATTCAACCAAAAAGAAATTAGCGGTTCTCTCTCAAATTTTTGTTTCAATAATGTATCACATGACAATTCTATCAATTTTTCTTTTTCAAAAGTTGTCAATGCAAATTCATTATCTTCTTCATCAATAAATGGATTATGTATCCATTCGAACGTTTTACAGTCGAGATCTTTAAAATAATGAGCAAAATGCTTTAACAAACAATCCAAATGTTCAGCAAATATGTTTTTGCTTCAATGTTCACTATGGCGCAGAAGGTATTTAAAAGTGGAAACATGTCAAATATATTTTATGTATATTTGATTTCCATAATACCAATTTTTACATAAATGCTTTTATTTTGTCCTTTTGAGCGAATAAATGTAGTTATGGTCCCTGCATTGATTTATTCAATTTACTCAATTTCCCAAAAATGTCAACCAAATAGGCAAATTTGACAATAAAGTCATCATCCCTGAACAACTTTGCATCTTCATCAAGAAAATCTGCAACTTGATCTTTGAGTTCAAACACCCTTCGAATCACTTTTGCACGAGATAGCCAGCGCACCTCACAATAGTATAAAAGCGATGTATATTTTGAATCCATATCTTCACACAGCTTTGCAAAAAGCTTAGCTCTTAAAGGACTGTGTTTTATGTAGTTTATAACTTTTGTAATTTGCGCAAAAATATCGTTCAGTTCTGGACTCATATTCTTTGAGACAAGTGCTGATCTGTGCAGCATGCAGTGCGTCCAGATAATTTCTGGTGCTCTGTTTTTTACAAGAGCTTGAAGACCAGATTTATTTCCTGACATTGACTGTGCTCCGTCTGTACAAAGTCCAACACAATTGATCCATTCTATGTTATTTTCTTCAAAAAAAGTATCAATTATATTAAAAATTTCATTGGCCGTGCTCCTTCCAGGAAATGGTTTGCAGAATAATAGATCTTCTATTATTGTACTTTCTTCAGCATATCTGACATATGCAATTAAATGTGCATTTTTATTTATGTCAGCTCCCTCATCAACTTGTATAGCAAATTTACAGTTACGTAGTCGAGAAACCAACTGATCACAAAGATCTTCAGATATGTCATCAATTCTTCTAGCGACTGTGTTATCAGCAAGCGGTATTTGCTGTAATTGTTTTGCATAGGATTCGCCAAACATTGCTTCAACCATATCGATAGCTGCTGGCAAAACTAGAGTTTCTCCGATATTGTGCGGTTTCTTGCATTTTGCAATCCTGTAAGAAACTTTGAACGATGCTAGTAAAGCATTTGAAGAGACAGAAACAAGTTTTTTTAACGATTTCGTTTGGTTATCAAACTCTTCTAATTTTCTTTTAAAAAATTCTTCAGACTTATGGACATGTTCAGAATGCATCGTTTCAAAATGTCTTCTTAATTTGCATGGCCTCATACTATCTGCTGCAAGTGTTTTGAGGCAAAGCAAACAGAGGGGTTTTTCCATAGAATCAACAAAGATACGTGTGAATCCTAACAATAAGTAAGATGGAAAGTATTTTCTTGTCTTTGGAGTGATATTGATTATATTCCAATCATTTTGATTTTTTGAACCATCGTCAAAATCTTTATTATTCGTGAATTTTCTTTTGCAACCACTCAAGAATTTATTCATGTGTTAAAATTATTTAATTGTCTAATAAATTAAATAAATTTTTGAAAAAATATAATTTTTAAATTAATAACTCTTATTATCGGAATATAGTCACGTTTTTTACATAGATATAATTTTCTAAAAAATGTTTCTGAAATACTTTTCGCGCCTCCCTTGACACGAGTCAACGCCTCCCTAGGGAGGCGCGCCTCCCCATTTGGAAACCTCCGCAATACGGTATCTAGCAGGGTGCCCCACTGGGCTCATTGCTGTTTGCCCTCTGTTGATCATATTGCACGAAAACTGTCGTCAAATGTTAACTTCTTGTACTTGAATGGCGTGACGATTGGTAGACCCACAGAGGTCGTTCTGGAGGATATAAACAGAATCACTTCTGCAATTAAGACCTTTGTGATTTCTCGTTTTCAAGTCTTCCAAGCGCTAATTCGTTGGATATTTTTCTTTGTTAGTGGTAATAAAACCATATTTTTCTCTTTCTATTTCTTCTAGAACTAAAAAACGGTGTTTGAAAAATAATAAAAGAGTGTTTCAAAAAATGGGAACTTGTCTATTTTTGTAAAATGATTGATGCAAAAATATATGTTTGATATGTAACCAATTAATCACTATACCGAAAGAATACAATTTAAAAAGGTATTACAATTTCAATCATACGATCATTGGGGGAGGTTGGAATAACTAGAAATATTTTGAGGTTGGAATACCTGCTTTCTTTACACTTCTTCCTGAAAAGTTTAAAAGCTTTAGAAAATTTGCTACCAAAATAATTGCTATGTTTGTTTCGACATATGAGTGTGAACAACTTTTTTGTTTCTGAAATTAACAAAAACTGTTCATAGAACACGACTAACAGATGAAAATTTATTGGCTTTAATAAAAATCGGGACTACACAAATAATTGAGCCTGACAATAAAAATTGCATCGGAAAAAAGATGTCAATCATCCGGAAGTAGCTCTGAGCACGATTAAAAATGTTGATTGCATATTTAGATTTCTTTATTTTTGGTTTTTCATTAAAATAAATAATTTTTTTTGATGCAAAATTATTATAAATGCCGCTTTCAAAGCGAAATGAGTTTGACACCCCTGTGTTCTAGCTTGTATGATTAGCAAAAAAAACTAAGCAAAATTCAAAAATGTCAAGATTGCAAACATGACTAAGAAAAAACCTATATGTCTTAAAAAATATTTGATTTTTTCATTGTATGCCTGCGCAAATAAAAAAGTCTAAGGATGCAATCAACAAAAATCTTATAATTAGGGCCTATGAACTTCGGTCTTCTCCGTGTCTCCGTGTTTTCTTGTTGTTGATTCATTATCCAGAATCGAGAATCTTAAATCCATGAATCCATAACATTCTATCTTAATTCGAGAATAACTGGTGACGGTTTTACTTTTTTCAGCCTACCTACACGTTTCGGGAGAATTGGGATACCTGGCTCTGCCTGCTATCTTTCTTCCACGTCGGGTTCTAGGAATTCCGTTTGCTCAGTTCTATTTCTCTCTCTAACTTAACAAGGTCTCGGAATACTCCTCTGCTTTCTGTGTTTGGTGGTCACCTGGCCTTGATTTCCCAGCGATTCCTTCAGTCCAAAGAGGCTGAGACAAAGTTTTCGCTTAAATACTATACGCAAATTTTGTTCAAAGTTTTTTAGATAAAGTCAAGATTTTATCATTTATCACTGATAAAAATAAAAATGTATTTTAATCACTGAATAATACTTTTTGTGTTTTTTATTTAATTTTTATTAAAAAATATTAATAGTTTTAATTATTTTCGACTGGTAAACCAAATATCAATTAAATATTTAAATTCAACGACGTTAATAATCAATAAGAAATAAATTTCAGTAAATTTGAATCTATCAGCATTTTGGAATAGAATAGTGTTTATTGACCGAAAAGAAAAAGAAAAACAAGGAAGAAATCATCAACGGGGAGAAAAACAAGGCACCGAAGTGTCTCTTTCCATGCGTATCCCCAATTTGTAGTCATAGTTGACAACGATTCTCCAAGACCATCCGGATCGTGGGCACAGAGGATTCTTGTGAGTCTTTTAACCTTCCGTCAAGTTGTACTCCGTAAGCCAATTTCATAGCGAAACGTCTTGTCTTTTCCAACTGTTTGATCAGGTAGTCACTCTCCTCCGTACCGTACCAGCCCTCGTAGCCATATGTGAGGACTGGCTGCACACACGTTTTGTATACGTAGATGTACGTTTCCGGATCCAGATGGAACCTGGTTAAGCTTTTGAGGATCCTCACACTCCTCTTTCTCTGATTTGCTATATGATCTGCGTACGAGCCACGACAGTTGATGGTTGCTCCCAGGTAATTAAGATTTTTGCTTTTCGAGAGATCCATCACATAACTACTCATCGCATATGCACACGACTCCGCACAGCGAGTCCCTCTCCGCAACCATGAAATGGTGCTCTTCTCCGGTGCTAGGGTCAAACCCTTCTCTATAGTCCACATCTTTAGCGTTGCAATGTATGATTTCAGTCGTCTCCAAGACTGCGATATCCTTTTCGAGGTATCCATGACCAGGATATCGTCAGCATAGATGACGAGCTTGCCAGTACGTGTCGACGGGAGAGGAATGTGCGCCAAGAAGAGGTTGAACAGAAGTGGACTCAAGATAGATCCCTGCGGGACTCCCCTTCTAAGTTCCACACCCCCCGATAGGCGGTTTCTACAGCGGATAAATGATTGTCTTCCTGACAAGAAGCTCTCCAGCCATCGATAGGTCTTTATCCCGGCTCCGATGTCATGGACTCTGGAGAGTAGGCCCAGATGCCACACGCTATTGATGAAGGCTTTGGCCAGGTCTAGACACACCACAGTTAGTCATGCTTCATTTCTGTCAGCACGGGATAATTGGTGCTCTAACTCCCCGAAGCAGTCCCCTGTGGATCTTCCTTCACGAAATCCCCATTGTTCGGGTAAAAGCAAATTTTGTGATTATATATGACCAGAGAGTCTGTTAAAGACAATCTTTTCCATTGTCTTAGAGAAAGCACAAATGAGGCTAATTGCCCGGTAGTTCTGTGCCAGCAGTGTCGATTTACCAGATTTTGGAATCTTTCGAACAATCGTATGCTTCCACGCCGATGGAAGGTGTCCGAACGTCCAGCTGGCGTGAAACAACATAGTCAATGCTCGTATCAAGATTTCAGGAGCCTTCTTTAACAACTTCTGAGGGATGTAGTCAAAGCCAGGCGCCTTGTTCTTCAACCCAGCAATTGCCCCTTCAACCTCTTCCTGTGTTATCGCCCCACATAATGGTCCCTCCGATAATTGCGAAAAGCCAAGCTTCTTCACAATTCGGTCATAAGTCCCTCGTGGAACGGTAGATTCGACCTCTTGAACCTGACTGAGTTGGTTCCTGAGTACTTCCGGGATACGATCAGAGGAGATATATTTCCCGTCTGGTTCTTTTAATGAAATTTCAAATCCTTTGGCATCATTTCTGGTAAGGCGTTGATACGCTTTCCAGAAATTAGAGTTTCGCTTATCCAGTTTTCTGCATTCAGACCTCCATTTACTTTCGACCTCAGTCTTGGCCATTTTTGCAATAGTAGATTTTATCTTGTCGATCTCAATTTCAGGCGGCATTTGATTGACTCAACCCGACATCTTCTCCTGCGATTTTCCAGGGTACCTTTCGTTCTGATCAGAGTGACAAGTTTCGAATTCATCCGCTTTTGCGTTCCTTTGGGTTTCCATACATTTTTTAATGCATAAACATCCAGGAATTTTATGATTGACGATCTAAGGTGATCATCGAGATTGTCAATATCATCTCTGCTTCTAAGAGGCTGGGACATGACATTTCGAAGAGAATCCCGCATATATGATTCGAATAAACTCCAGTTCATATTCACAAAGTTGTAACCAATGAACAAGTCCTCCGTAACATTCATAGTCATCTTTACCAACATCGTTTGCGGCACGTGGTCAGAGCCAATGTCCGCTTCCAACCTCGGTATGTAACATAAAGGACTAATTGATGCCGAGCATAGAAAGAGACCCAAGCGATCAGCCCTGCCTCTGTCTGCATAATGATTCAGTTCTTCCGATGTGAAGACCGAAAAACCCAAGCTACAGGCCAAGTCCTCAAGGACAGTTCCATCCATATTCGTAGTTTCACATCCATAACTCACATTTTTGGCATTAAGATCTCCTGCTAGGATTGACAGGCAAATTTCCTCAAAGAACGTCCCAATAACGTTTGAATAGCGCCTTAGCGACTTTGAGTACATTCCCCCGACGGTTAGCCAGCAGTCGTGTGCAACTCGAGCACAATAAATTCACAGAGTGACTCCTCCACAATTCTGATGTTTCTTACCTTAATGTTCGCCCTGTAGTAAACTGAGGTTCCTGTTCCCGCCACTGAGTTTATTTTCCATGGTATATTAATAGACTTATAGCTTTCGAATTCCACCCTCGTAGCTTCCTTCAGCTTAGTCTCATTGATAATCAATATTAGGGTTAAATTTCAACTATTTTATAATTTTAGATATAAATAAAGCAATTTAGTCGATTTTTAAGGCGGTCCAAGGAGATGTCGGGTCCACTCAAAAACCGGTGACACTACTTGACGTTAAATCCATACGGATTAGTATCTGCTTACGCTTGGGCTTAGATATCTGCCAGCCCCACCCTTCCCAGTGAAGGTCCACAATTTCGTCGAACGGTTTGCACGCATTATGTTAGAAAAATGCTGATAGAATTTCTTGCCACAGTCAACTCAATTAAGTTGTCAGAAAGGCTCTAGAGTCGGCTGGATTCTCTTCCACTCTAGAGCGAGTCGGCCTTTTCCAGAGCGACAGGTCGTCGTCCTTACGGGATGTCCTTTGAAACCTCAGGAATCGTCGGCAAGGCTGCGAGTCAAATCTTTACTATCATTGGTTGGAAAATCTTGAATAAAAACGATCGGAGGAAGATGAGCTTCGTGCTCCACAGAACCTGCTATTCAATTCCCAGTGTGACGTCGTTAAGCTGATTCTTAGGCTCTCGACTACCTTTTAGTCACTTATCCTAACTAGCATTTAGCTTTGTTTTTAATAGTGTTTTTTAAAAAAATTTTAGCTTGTCAAACGGATTCCTTAAGTTTCTTATTCTAAAAAAAACTCTGACTCGATAGTAAAAGAATCTTTTTTTTAGAAAAAAAGGATCCCAAGGGCTAATTAAAAAAAAGATAAAGGGGGCCCGATTAAGAGAAGAGGTTGTAAACGTCACAAGATACTTGAAATAGAATCTATCATGGTTGGTATAAATATCAAATGTGTTGAATCGTTTTTTTGCGTAGCTGGGTTAGAAAGAAACGTTAAAAAATCTGCGTCGAATGTTACGTCTTTGCTTGCTTACTCAATAAGCTGAATGGATACCGATATCTGGGGGTCTTCAAAAATAAAAATAGCAACGTTTTAAAAAATAAAGTTATGGAGATAATTAATAAAGAAGCATCCATGAGGTTCAAAAACTTGACCAAAACTGAATTAAAAAAACACGTTCAAGGCTATAAACGAACACGCAATCTGCTTTTATAACTATTACATTGGACTGATTGATATTGAGCCCTGAGAGTTTGAACAGATTGATAAGAATATACGGCGAATTCTAATAAACAGTCATATCCACATGCAACCGAAAAACAAAGAAAGAGTTTATCTCACAAGAAATGAATTCGGGAGTCAGTTAGTAATAACGCGAAAAGAATACTCTTCCGACAGAAGACAATCAAACATACATCCCAACCTATCTCACCTCCTCCCGATAGAGGAACATCTAAACATGAGAGGAGCACAATTCCTATTCGCTTCGCGAAAACTCTACCACCCTTGCACTGCCCTAAACACGCTAAATGACAACGGCCGTGCATTGAAGAACACGCCTGCCAAACTATACTCCCGGGTACTTGCCAAAATCAATGGCCTAAACCAATGTTCACAGCCAATGAAAAAAATCCACGACTTCATTTCAACGTCGTCCATTCTAAGGCTGAAGCCTAACTCTGTCCTCAACAAACTTCCTCCGGAAGTTCACCCCTCCGAAATGCTTCTGGAGCGTTCCGCTCAGATCAACCTTGCTCGTTTCCGCTCGGGCCACCACCACTCACTAAACTCCTACGCTCACTCATTGAACGTCGTGATCTCCCCGGTATGCAACCTCTGCTGTGCCGAAGATCACTCAACTGATCACCTTTTCCGCTGCCCTGTTCTCCTCCCTGTCCGCAGGAAATTTGCTGTCCACTCCCCCGAGGTCCTTTGGGAGCAACCCGCGAAGGCGCTGTTGTTTCTGCTAGCCGCCGGTCTCATACCCTAATGTGAGACCGGGGTTATGCAACAACAACAACAACTCCCTAAGAGGAGCATGAATTTTGCGGATCATTGCTCAACGGCCTCCATCTCAGGATAAAGGCATATATCCAGATACTGATGTTGCAGGAACCTAAGTCGACATGTATCTGCCTATCCGTGGAGTGAACGTAGGCCATAAGAAAAAAAAAGTTGATGTAACAAAATACATCAAATTACGAAAACTGAAACTAAAAACAAATTAATTACTTTTTTTTAAAAACAAAAAAATAGAAAAAAAGCGTAAAGTGCCAGCGACAAGGACGCAGGTGCGTTCCCGCGAACAATGGCCAGACCGATGCGCTGGCGGAACCAGAGGTCCTCTCTCGAGTCCTTGAGCCTCCTCCCAATGGACTCCCCGACCTCGTTGAAAACGAGTCAGTCTCCTTTCCCGTGGCTCCAGCGGTCTCCAGGGCGATTGGCGTAGCGCGGTAGCGGTCCGCGAGCGAAGAATATTTTTGTATTTTCATCTTTTCGGTGTGGTTTGCAGCCGAACAAGGGTTCGCGGCGGAAAAATGGATCCTCGACTTCGAAAAGGTATCCACAACTATAACATCCCATACGAGGGCTTTCCCGGACGAGTACGGGAATATTGTCATCTCGTCAGGCCTTTTGCCGTCTCCCCGATCGAGTCCGATCGGTTCGAGGAGGCACAAATGGCCCGCCGATTCGAGACCGGCCTTCACGACTTAATTACTTTGAGTTGCGAATTTTTTAAGTCAATATTTTTTCACGTTATTAAATCCAAAGTGGAGTGATTCATTTGGGACTCCCCAGGTAACGTGAAAAAGCTTAGCCAAAATCAGATAAATTCATTCTAATTATAGAATCTAAGATTTTAATTCTTTTCTTAATAAAAAAAATTTTAAGACAAACTTGAAATTTTAAGACAAAGATCTTCTTTGGTAACATTTAAAAACCTTTCATATTATTTTTAATCAAATTGTTGCAGGTTTGAAAAAAAGAATTATTTATAAGATTGATTATTGAAGGAATAGAATACAAAATAACAGTATTTCTATAATACTAATAAAAGTTGCGTGGTTTTTTTGTGGCCGATTGTGTCAAAATGGAAGATAGTATACTCACAAAAGAAAACGTAGTTTTTCCGACTTTAATCATTTAAGGAATACGGTGCGAGAGTATGCTGCGATTCTTTCATGAATGAATCATGCATGGGATCAGATTTTCTCCAGTATATGGACTTGACGAATCCTCATAATTTGAAAATAAAAAGCATTTTGGAATTATTTAAGATTGGCCGTTTGAGGGCAGGGAATGATGGAGACTATCTCGGCCATCGACCTTCCGAAAATGAAGGATACACTTGGCTCTCATATGGAAAAGTGTCATCTTTATTGAATGAATCAATTAGTTTGACGAATCTGCAGGCAAATGTGCGTCTGGTCTGAGTCAACTTGGAATCAATTCTGGTAATGATTTGTTTATTGCGACGTACGGAAGAATGAGCAAAGAAGTTACGAGTTTACTGAAATTTAGACCTTTATAATAACATTTGCTGCACTAAAGAGACGGAATGTTATCGTTCCTCTGTACGATTCACTCGGTCAGTCTTCTATCAAACATATCATATACGAGGGTGAATTTATTTCTGTTTAAATTAGTTTCACCTGTTGTGACATTTTGCGATACTGAGGAAAGAATAAAGAATATCTTGGACATTCCTAATTCTAGTTGTTTAATCATTATTACTACTGCCTCCGTTTCCGAGTATGTTCAAGCAAGGGCAGGATCCGTCAAGATTCTTACAGTTGATGAATTGATGGTTTGAGTGATGTTTTTCAACGCAGGAACTGGGTGAGGATGCCAAATATGACACGACAGCTGATCCTGATCTAGATGATTTGGCCTACATTCTTTACACCAGTGGATCCATTGGTTTTTATGTCCTAAAATTTTTTTAGGAATTCCGAAAGGGGTTAAACTTTGTCATCGACAACTTGTTTTCAATGTACTGACTGTAATCAGAGCTCTCGTTTATCCGGAATTTATGACATTATTAGGGTTATGAGAAAAATCCAATCCGGCTCAAAGAATTGCTGTATTACTCTTATTTACCCTATCAACACTCCTTTGAAAGCTTGGTGCTGGTTTGGTGTTATTGGCTGATGCGTATTGTCTCTTAGTTAGTCATGACGACCCTTGGTGTTCGCATTGGCATTTCCCAGGGGAATATAAAACTTTTATTGTCTGATTTACAAACTCTCCGACCGAATTTGATTATCGCTGTCCCACGTGTCCTGGATAGATTTAGGCAAAGGATTCTGGAAACAATTTCCAATTCTAACTTCTTAGTGCGATACATATTTAATTGGGCATTTGCTCGCCGCCGAGAACATTTATTGAGGTGGAGGTTAAAATTAATTTTTCAGGACTAACGACTTGCCGTATTCGCTTTTTTATAATATTATCTTTCATTCAATTCATTCAAAATTTGGCGGAAACCTAAACTACATCGTCGTCGGTGGTGCGCCAATGTCGAGAGATTTGGAAATATTTTCCCGCATTGTTTTGGGTGTTCAAGTCGTTATTTGTGGCCACTAAAATGCAGCTGATACAAGGATATGGACTCACGGAGACGACCGCACCTACAATACTCCAGAAGGTCGGCAATCGGGGCCTTGGTATTAAATCCACCTTTAAATGAAGGGGAGTGTGGCGTACCAATGTTGGGAATCGAAATCAAATTAGTGGACTCTCCCGATTGTGAGTATTTTAGCGCTGATGGAGTCGGTGAGGTGACTATTCGTTGATTATTCGATTAGCTTTGCATTAGAGGACCAAATGTAACCCCGGGATATTACAAGCGTCCTGACATCGACCGGGAAGCTTTTGATGACGACGGGTTTTTTAAGTCTGGAGATATTGCAAGATTGAACAAGGTAACTTATCATGATCACAGAACAGAATGGGACCTATTCTATCATCGATAGGAGCAAAAACATATTCAAGCTCAGTCAGGTAGATATACTCTAACACTGAAGGGGGAGTATATAATTCCCGACAAAATAGAAACAATTTACGCAAGACATCCGCTGGTCCACCAAATCGTGGTTTATGGAGACAGTCGGAGGGATTATCCTATCGCTCTTGTCATTGTCATCGAAGAAAACCTAATGGAATTTGCCAAAAATATGTCTATTGATTCTGAGAGTCCAGATTTATTAAACAATCAAGTTTCTGACTTGTGGTTAATTCGAAGGAACTAATAAAGAAATTTATCCAAGAATTAAATGCATTGGGTAAAGAAGCAGATTTGTTTGGTTTTGAACAAATAAGGGGTCTCGTATTGGACTACAACGAATTCACAACTGCTAACGAACTGTTGACACCCACAATGAAAATTAAACGCCATCAGGTGATTAAACTTTATTTGGATTCATTCAACCAAGTATACTACTCTAACTAAACTATTCTTACTTTCAATTATTAATTTGAATTCCATTTGTGAAATTATATTAAATTGAAAACTAGACAGCCGCAACATTAATCAAAGAACTGATTAAATTATTAAAATGTTCTAAATGTCGACAGTTTGGGTTGGGGTCATTCTCTTAAGGACGGAGTCGAAAACCTTGGCAGAAAAGTATCCTTTTGTCACTTCTGCCAACGACCCGCCTTTGGCGCCCAACCAACAACGCAAATACCCGTATAAATTAGAGCCAAACATGATAAGTGCAACCACGTCAAGAAACTATAAATTGGTAAACGAGAACACAAACCAGCCAACGAATACTGAAAGAAATAATGTGGAAGAACGCAAAAAAACACCAGCAAAACGGAAAGATGAAAAGACCCGTCCAAAAAACTGTTTTATCTCTGACATTTTTGACCTACAGTCAACAGAAAGTAGTAACTTGAAATTGTTTAGAAGACTCATAATACCACTTGCTCTCTCCACTTTCAGCAACAAAATTCCACCAGCGTAGACCGACCAATAACCGACCTGTTACGTTTTTCACTATCCAAAAATCAATGGCAAGTAGAATCAGGACAATTACTAATTCAGTAGTATAATTATATTTAAAATCCAAAATAATATACAGCACAAAAGCTGCACTTCGGAAGAAAAAGTGGAAAAACGGTATTACAAATTGACTTTAACTTAGTTTATACATCTTACTTTCCACGCGGTGGGGTAGATTCCATGCTAAATTCGAGAGAAGGATCCATCACAGACGTAGTCTAAAAATTCAAAGTGCACCACAGCAACCATTCAAACGTATCACAATTTATTAATTAACGTTTAAATTTAACAATTTTGCATTATTAATATAAAGCTAGCCAAGGTTGGAAGAATAAAAAATATTGATCGAAGAGTCCTGATATTTGATTTTTTTGGATAGAAAAACTTGAAAAATTTTCATATCATTTTTATTTAATTTGGTTTTATTTAAATTTTGTTGTACTATAAATACGAATATATTTAATTTCTCATAGAAACAGCACAAATGAGTATTTCTGGAGGAAATGGAGCATTGGTCAGTTTTATTTGTTATTTAAAGGACGTTAAATGGGCCTACGGAATAAATCATTCTACAGGAATTTTTGATCTGAGCGACAAATCCCGAAACCTGGTAGCATATTCGTCGTCAAACATTTGTCTTCTCTATGACTACAATAAGCAAACACAACAAATTCTTCGAGGCCATGTACAGAGTAAAATCTTATCTTTTAGACTGAAGAGGTGACTGCGTTGGCTGTGAGTTATGATCGGAAATGGATGGTTAGCGGGGATAGCTCTGAAGATGGAATTTCCCTCATAGTGTGGGATACTATAACATGGTATTCTGTATGTACTCATAAATTTAAGTGAGCCCGTTAGACTTATAAACCCACATTTCCGTGGAGGAGTTCAAAGCGTGGCCTTTAGTAGAAATTCAAAATTTATATCGGCTATCAGTGCTTCGACTCCACAGGTTAATTAAACACGACTAGTAAATCAGAAAATCGCTATTTGGGAGTGGGCATTGAACCAAGATTCCCCCAATTTTTATGTGGAACTTTCTGACGATATATCCAAACAAGTACCATATATAATGCAATATAGACATACATTTGTTTCTGTTCGACGAGCGAAATTTATTTGGTCTCAAACGGAGAGAGCAGAGTAGTTTTTTACACTGTAATGGTATTATTCTCTTATACACTTGAGAATAACTCGATTCACTACAATTCCCCTCTTCTAACAGACGAGGACTTCCGAACAAAGGTGGGCCGTTTCAGTCAATCTATATTTTTATCCGACACAGTATCGGCTGTCACAGCAACATCAGTTGGACTTTTGGTGTTGTGGCGAGTGAGCAGTAAAGGTTTCTATTTTTGTTATTTTGAAGAATCGCTTGATTCGAATATTAAGTTTGCGGAAAAAATGATAAACCTTCAAGAATCGGCAATAAATTGTCTTGTAGAAGTTAAATCGTTTATTGCAACTGGAGATTCGTCGGGACAAATTAAATTTTACGATCAAAATTTTCGAATTGTTTTTTGGTATCGGAACATTCATCTTCGATCAATCCAGTCAATTTCATTCTGCAAAGAAGCACTTGCATTTATGTATAATGGTATAAACACTCTCAAGACCTCCTCACAAATCAGAGACCATCACAAACGCAATCATAGAAAATACTGATTTGGAATCACTTCCATTTGTTGTCGGAACTATACAGGGAGTGTACGTTCGTTTTTGGAATGACGGGAGAGACAGTAAAGTATTGTCTATTTGACCAGTTTCAAGGTCATTTTAAGGGAAACGAAGGGAGGGATTGCCTGCATTGCCGTTCATCCCAAAAAACCTTTGGTTGCCTTTGGCGGTAATCTCGGTCTGCTCAAACTGTGCGATTACAATTCAAAGTCAGTTTTTTTCACTAATTTAGACTGGACATTGCCACGCGCAAATATCCAGCAAGTTCAAAGTTGAAATGCTGTAGCTTTGACTCTGAGGGAACTCTCATGGGTTGTCTTCGTTCTTAACTGCAGCTATTGGTTTTGGAAGTGGTAAAATCCAAATAATATCGGCATTCTCTTTAAGTGACACGTCCTATCACTTGACGCAAGTAATTCAAGGAGAAATCAGTAAACTACTCTTCTCTCCAGATTCTCGCTTTCTTGTGGCTGCAGTAAGTCTCTCTGTTATTGGCAGGACTCAACTCACTCAATAACTACGTTCAAGATAAATACAGTCGCAGGAGACCCAAAATTTGATTTGATTGCTCGCTGCAGAGCTCACTACAAACAAATCATTGACATTCAATTCCTTCCAAATGACTTGGCAAATTTAGTCACATTGGGACAGGACAGACGTCTTGTGAAATATTTTCTTACTGAGAACATGTCTGACTCATGCACTGGCGACAATATACACAGCGTTGAGCAACTAGCGAGACCAACATGCTTTGCGATTTACCCAGATCTTGGAGGTGAACATTTTTACATTACTGCAAACAACCAAGTACACTGAAGAAATTGTTTTATTTGTAGTATAAACTTAAACTTTATAACTCGCGGACTTTCATGTGCAGGAAGACAGTTATTGGGCCTCTCTACAATTCACCCCTTCGAAAGTACCTACAACAAAACTTTGTAGAATGATTTTCCTTCCTTGGGAAAATGAAGATCGACGTTGTCTGATTTTCGTCAATGAAACACACATAGGTCTCCAAATTCTCCCTGTAGATGGTAACCCCTACAGTTCCTTGGCCAATATAGCACATTCCAGCGGAGTTAGAGCTTTGTGTTTTTTTAGATTGCGGACGTGGTTGTTAGCCAAAACGGTCATGACATATTTACTGGAGGCTCTAAGGACGGTACGGTTTTCATGTGGAATTCCGATCCATCGTAATATTAGCAGTCTCACCTATAAGAGTTTTGGACACCCGATACAAACATAATATGCAAGGAATCGAGGCTTACTTATCTTTTCTGCCAAACGGAAAATCTGGAGAAGCGTATCAGACTTT
The DNA here is from genome assembly GCF_006345805.1 of Octopus sinensis. Taxonomy (NCBI): domain Eukaryota; kingdom Metazoa; phylum Mollusca; class Cephalopoda; order Octopoda; family Octopodidae; genus Octopus; species Octopus sinensis. The sequence goes on along the minus strand of NW_021832436.1, from coordinate 31,181 downwards.
GGAAGATAACTTCCTATATTGCATCATTCGGAGGTTTCGTTGGTTAATAAATCAAGCATGGGGATGCATGTGAGAGAAAGGAGAGATCTCCCAGACTTTATATATCTGAGCGAAATCCCCAGTTTTATGCGCGCAGCGGGTTTTTATCCGACCGAAGAAGAGATCAGCAATATGCTGAATGAAGTCCGTTTCTCCAATTACCACAAATCTCGGGAACTCACCGAAAAAATTAAATTTGTTGATTTATTAAAACGTAACAGAATTATTAAAAAATTAGTCTATTTAAATCATAGAAACCTCATCGACGAGACCCCGGAAATGCTGAAGAATGCACTCGACTATCTTTCACCACAAGGGGACTTTCCATCTCTTGTTCATACTCTCAAGACTCATGGTATATCTAAACTAACATTTTAGGGGAAAAACTATTGGACAGCGAACTGGACATGGTTAATCAGCAAATTGGAGACCAGTTCAATGAGCAACTCACGTTTGACATTTTTTCCAATTATATGGTTCATTGACAAATTAATAATAACTAACATTTCGAAACAATGATTTATGTAACATTCATGAAAGTAAATCACCTGTCTACAACTAAAAGGTGTTTCTCAAGAACCAAAAGGTCAGCTCTTTGACGCCGCGCTGCGTATGGAATGAGATTTATCGCGGAGCACAGATTATGAGTCGGGCGGTAAACAGACGAGATTTTATCCAAAAATTGGAATTTATGTGAATATAAAAACTCAGAGATTGATTATAAGTGACACTTGGAATTTTGGGGTTTTATGTAATTTTCAAATACAAAAGGTGATGGTTTATGGTTGAGTTCACGTTTGTTGGTCGTGAAAAGTTTTGGGGTTGATTTAGATGGTGAGAGGGATAGTTAGTTGATAATAAATCACGCAGCAATGAAATCCAAATGATGTTGTAAGTAGTTGGTGGTCGTTGCTATCTTTTGGTGCAATGATCATGTCGTCTGCGTATGAAAGTAGTAATGTATTCTTGTTGACTGGTGCGTCACATAAATGGAGTTTGAAGAGAGCTGGCAATCGCACTGAGCCTTGCGGGACTCCATTTGGTAGGTATCGAAAGCGGACTTGTATTCTCTGATCTTTGTTTGGCATAAGCGACTCGATAAAAAGTTGTTAGGCAACGTTTCAAGGTTGTTGGAATATCAGTCATAGCACTTTTATTAATCAGAACAAGTCTCGAAAGCTTTAATTAGTAAGATCGACCGACACGAGTATAGCTCTTTGAAGAGGTTTAAAATTGTTAAATCCGTCTACGATAAATTAAGTTAAAGTTGCTAGGTGAGTTGTAGTAAAATAGTGTGGACGAAAACCATGCTGTGATTTTCAAATGGAAGAAGAGGATAGAGAATTTTCAATATACTCTTTCAATAATTTTGAGACTACTGATTGAAGCAAGATTGGTCGATATGATAGTGATTTTTTGGGATCTCCGTTTGGTTTTAGAATGAGAACAATGCAGAATTTGTTTCAAAACCATCGGAGTTTGTCTGAGGTTTAGAAAGAGTTTGTGGATACTTGCAAGTGCTTGCATTCAATTGGTTCCGAGATTCTTTAAATGGCGAATGGATATACCGTCACACCTTCTTGCGTTAGATTTTTTACAATTTTTTATCTCTAATTATCACAAATCTCGAAAGAGGTTGTCATTGAGGGGGAGTTTGACCTGTATATTTGCTTGAGCCTGTACGGAGAAACGCAAGATATTTTCTAGATAAATCATATCTGATATTCTCTTGAGTTCACGTCTTTTGTGAATGAAATAGATGATCTCTCTAGCGAATACAGAAGAAAAGTATTTAATGAACCCTCGGGAAATACATTTCTTATCTCCTGCTTTGATGCAAATGCTAAAGAATTCTACAGCAGATTTCAATAAATTAAACAAAGAGGCATCGAAGATTAAAAAGGATTGTTCCGTAAGTATTTGATACTCATCCCATATGCATGCCTGTAATTGATAAATGTCTTTTTTTTATATCACATAGTGACTTTAGTTCAATTTCAATCAAAATGGTGCTGTGATCAGATGAGAGGAATTCTACAGAAGATATAAGACCTTCCGAAAGGTCCTTACATTACAAGGTAAGGTGGAAGAGATGTTTGGGTCATCAAGGGAACTTTTATTTCGTATATATTAACGAAGATTGCTCATTATGACTAGGTCCTCCAGATCACGAAATTGAGTTTTTGACAAAAGTGAAGAGGCCTCTGCCACCAATGCAATCAGGTCGATCAGCTCCAACAGTTGAGTATCCTCTGATTTTGGGAAAGTCAATGCGGGGAGTTAGCTTTGACTATAGTATAAGTCCAATGTCAATCCGATATTCGGGAATAAAAGAGGAAAGTTGTGTGATTTTGCGATTAAAACCATTAATGTTAATTCCATGATGGTAAGAAATGATTAATGCCATCAGAGATTAATGTCATCAGAAAGCAGGAGCAACAAATAGGAGCGACGGCTTTGTCCTCGCTCAATAGCCATAAAGAGGAAGAGATCGGAAGTTTTTTTGCTACGTAAATGGTAGCATCTAGACATTACAAAAAAGTGATCCACAACGAATCTTGCCATGAACGCCTACTTTGCCTAAAATGTAGAATTAAGGTGACTTGCAAGGACATTAACTAGTTGAGGTTAAGAAAAATATGATAATAATTTCAGGGATTTATTTATTGATCAAAAGACCAGGGATTAAAATTACTAGGAGGAAATGTTGACAAACATTTCAAAAACTGTGACAGAAAGTTTACAAAACTAGCACTTCTCAAAAAACACAATAAATAAAACAATAAAATCACAAGTTTCAGTCCTTCTCAGGGACAAAAAAACGTGCCTTACCATCGGAAACGTCGATAATCGAGAAAGGACTCCCGACGTCATCGAGGTCAAATCTAGTCATTTTCGGAGTGTCAGAGGAAACTACTCTCGTTAACTATTGTTTACTAAGACGAATAAAACTCTTTCTGGCAAGGGAGGATATGGAGGAAATGCCCGGAGGTGAGGATCGTCATATTCGGTGTGGATGAAGTAACCAATTCGTATAAACTCCGCTTGCCGCAACGAACAGCAAATTAACAGGGCAGACATTCCCAAAATGAACTCGGTAGGAATTTTATCTAATTGAGGGGGGTTAGTCTAGAAAGAGGTATTTATCAACAATAAATGCCATGAATTTAAACTTGTGCTTTCCCGCAGGTATTGGTCCCACGACAAGAATGTCGAGTATTTGATCAAAGTCGTCCGATTCAGGAGAACCAACGTATATTAACTTCCATTCCAAGTCTATAAATGACTTTTCTTAGCATTACCGTCATTTAGTTTTTTTGAGCATTCAAATTTTATTTCAATTTCAAATGGATCGTTGAATTTTCCTGCCGGGTTTATTACACGGGAACTGAGGACATGAATGGAATCCATCAAACTCTACAAAACAGTAAATATATTTAAAATATAATTTATTTTTAATATATTTTTCATAATATAACTAAATAATTATATATCACTTTAAAAATTATATAATATTTTTTAATTACATATAAGATTCTTTGCATTGAGAAATCCAAGTACCTTGTGATCTCAAAATTAATTGACAAGTTCCCTTTTGAGGGCGGAAAAGGCTTCGTATGGGATGCAACCTGCTGAGAAACTTTTTCTGCTTCACATTTAACATTGTGTGCTCTGGAGGCTAAATCTGTTGCTAAGAAGGCTGAAGATTTAAAGCTATCCAAATATTTTGCTTTTTCGGAGGAGTTTTTCGTGGTGCCGATAACGGCGGAGACGTCGGGTGCTCTCGGTCCAAAGACTGAAAAGTTCCTCCGCAAGCTTGGAGCCAAAATCTCAATGCGCACTCACGATCCTCGGGAGATGGACTAGTTAAAGAGTCTTCAAAGGCTCGCGAGCTCGCTTTGGCCGACCCCTAGTTTAGTCCATCAAGCCGACGGGCTTTATCAGACAAAGACCTCACATTTGTTGCAGATTTATCAAAATTTCTTTCAAATCCAGCTGCATCAAAGAATGATTCGACTTCTTTCAGCATTTTTTCCATTGTATCACTTTGATAGGAAATCAATTTAATATCATCCATAAATAGAAGGTGATTTGTTGCACAAACAAGCTGACCATGTCTCCGATTCTCCATTGTTACTTTCGGGTATTTTCCATTCGACTCAATGGGTCCAATACCAACACAAAGATCTGTGGCGACAAAGAGACTCCTTGCAAAATTCCTCTTTTTATTTTTACTTCATCCAATGACTTATTTTCAAAAGTCAATCGTATTTTCCATTTCTTAATAAGACTGTGAATAAAGCAGACAATCCAATAAGGAAGTCCAGACTTTTGTAACAAATGGTCTAAGAAATCATGATCTACAGAGTCGAATGCTTTCTTCACATCAATACATGTAGAACAAATTTATTGGCATTCTCTTGGTTAATACACTGATTTTTTTTTTTTTTATTTTTTTTGATGAAAATAATAACTGTAAACGAAAACAGAGAGAAAAGAGAGTTAACAAGAGGACTTCCCCGCCTCGTAGATGGAGAAACAGTTTCCACGTACAATGGCAAGGGAAATCCTCTGAAATACACTGATTGATTATGGCCTGTTCTTTTGCACCTTGGCACATTCTTCTTGTGCCCAGTTGATTGTCACTTATTAATCTGAAAGCATCAATATACTCTGACAACTTTATGTTTATACATTTCGTCGTCAACTTATATAAATTCGGCATACATGTGATTGGCCTCAAATCCCTGGGGGAGTCACATACGTCCTTCTTAGGGATCAGATATGTGATTCCCATACAATTTAAAATATAATAAAAGTACTGCAAATTAAAGTGACTACCTTTTAATCTAAATATTGCTGATAAGGAAAATAACGAAAGGCCATCCAACTGAAAATCGAATACACCAACGATCAGAAAGGAAAGGAAAAACTCAAGTCACTATGGACATTACCGAGGTTTGTTGGCATTTCGGGCACATACTGAGACTTAACCCAGATGCTTATGCTAAGTAGGCAATGAAATTATTACAAAGACGACAAATCGGGGCCGTCCACGAAAAACACTATTTATTGTTATTTTAAAAGATCTTCAACGCATTAAGAGACACCTGAAAATGGAGATGACCTTGATGGAAACGCGCATCCTAGAAAAAATATAATCAAAACAACAGTCTCATATGTGTCGTATGTGTGAACTTAATAAGTTTTTCTTTATATTACGTTCCTGCCCTGGCATTGTTCCTGCCCTGGCAAAAATGGAGCTGATAATCAACACCAAAAAAACTGAGATCATAAATATCTCAGTCCCAATTCATAAATATCTCAGTAATGGAAAAGATTTCAGAAATCTTGCCAGACACAAAACAAACACGCCTCAACGATGTTTATTTTCTTGGGTGTCCTTTCGGAGAGTCCGAAGTGCAAAACCACCTCAGAGCTAAGAGTGTCGAAATGTCCCGTTTTACTGAACGCCTCTCTCTACTTGACTCCCACACGGCCTTTTTCCTCCTCAAAAATTGCATCCACGTGCCCAAACTGTTATATTTATTGAGATGCTCGCCCTGCTTTATACAAGATGAAATATTGCATTCTATCGATGATACGTTAAGATTGTGTGCCGAGTGGATCCTAAATGTCCGTTTCGATAATGATGGGTGGACCCAGTGTAAACTACCTCTTAATTCTGGCGGAGCTGGCCTAAGATCCGCCCTGGACCTTGCCCTCCAAGCTTTCCTGTCCTCTCACTCATCCTGCCGAAGGCTATCCTTGGAGATTCTACATAAATCCCCCGAATCTTCTTTGGACAGGCCTTTTGAAGATGGATGTATGCTGTGGAAGGAATCAGGATTAAAATTCCCGATCCAAACATCACTCCAACAGAGCTGGGACAAATTACGCTGCGAATTCACCGCAGACAACCTGGCAATGAGGCTCGACCAGCACCGCCTCGCCTGCTTACGCTCTGCAGCTGTGCCACACAGTGGGTCATGGCTGAATGCTATGCCAATTGCTGGCCTCGGAACATTATTAGAGGATGACTGCATGGGTATCGGTACTGCACTGAGACTCGGACTTGACATCTGCGAACAACATCGTTGTAGATGTGGAAAAATGGTTGACGTCAAAGGTGTACACCCACTCTCTTGCAAACGAAGTGCTGGCCGAGCTCCTCGGCACTCCGCTATTAACAATGTTATCTTAAGAGCTCTTGAGTCGGCGGGCTTCCCCTCGATCCTAGAGCCAGTGGGCTTAGATCGTGGAGATGGGAAAAGACCCGATGGAATGACCACTTTTCCCTACTCCTGTGGAAAATCGTTGGTTTGGGATTCAACGTGTGTTGACACCCATTCCAAAACTAATATGATCTCTTCTGCTGTTTCTCCAGGTTCTGCAGCAGATGCTGCAGAGCAAAGAAAAATTGCCAAATACGCAAATCTTGGACAACGGTACCGCTTCGTACCTATCGCTGTGGAGACTTCTGGGGTAACCGGCCCTCTTACGACTTCTTTCATCAGAGAAGTCGGAGGAAAAGTTGCTAGGCGACGTGGGGAGCCTCGAGAAGTGTCATGGTTATTCCAACAAATTGGAATAGCTGTCGTTCGCGGCAATGCACACTCCATCATGCGTGCAACCGCAAGTGCCTTTTAATCATTGACTAACTCAGGTGTTCTCAACCGGGGGCGAATCGCCCCCCTAGGGGCGAAAATTTTGTACAGGGGGCGATAATTTTTTACAAGGGGGCGATTTTAAAATAGCACGCTGTTTTTACATTCTTGTTTGGTATCTAAGATGTCTTCTCGCTCAAATAAGAAAAGTCGTCATTATCAAAACGAATATTTAAAATATGGGTTTATTCAAAGTACTGAAGATACAAAACAGCCTTATTGTTTTATTTGTCAATGTTCTTTCTCAAATGAGGCGATGAAGCCATCACAATTACAGGATCATCTAAAACGCAAGCACCCGGATAAAATGTCAAAGCCGATTGAATATTTTCAAAATTTAAAATACAATTTTAAAAATAAGAAAACGATCAAATCGTTATTCACAAAGCCAGTACATGATGGTTATTTAACATTTATTTATATGTAGTTGTGGGTGGGCACATCGCTTCCTATAAAATTGCTGAAATTATTGCGAAAACTTCCAGTTCTCATACTATCGCAGAAAATGTAATAATTCCATCACTGGAAGTAATAATATCGGATGTAATGCATCAAGATGCTTCTAAAATTATTAAAAGTCTACCTCTTAGCAATGAATGATTCGATTCGTCGAAGAATTGATGAAATGGGTGACAATGTAAAGGAAATCCTTATTATATACAAAAAACAACCAATTAAGGGACAATGCCCAAAAATTTTTAAATTGTATATGGACAAGGGGGCGATAAAATTTCAAAGGGGGGCGATAAAATATCTAAGGGGGCGATGAACAAAAAAAGGTTGAGAATGCCTGGACTAACTTATTTCACTATCAAAGTGTTTTTCAAAAAAAAAAAATATTACGTTCCTATGATAGTGCAAATAATAATAGTCTTTACAAATTTCAAATTTTCTATGGAGGAATTCAAAGTTCTGAACTGAATACTTCAGAAAGGCGAACCTATACGGATTCGAATGTAATTCACCCTAAAATCTTTCCTATTGCTGGTGCATAAATTGCAATGCAAATCATTCAGAAATAAAAATAATACCTTTTAAATACTGATACTTGCTAGAATATATTTGAATAGGAAAAGAGACCAAATGATATGACGCCACTTTCGTTTGTTTTGGGTCCAATTGATATAAAACTCAGTTTAGTGGCATGGTGGGTAGAAAAGGTAAAAATAAAAATATTAAAAATTTCGAGATTAATAGTGTTTATATACTCGGCTTTGAGAAGCCTGGTTTTTGGAGCCTTCTGCGTGAAACTTGATTGACATAATTGAATCTATGATGCAGCAAAATTGGCAATATTACTGCCTTATCGAAAGATTCTCAATAACTATGGATAACTAGTTACTTTCCCTTAAGTTTCTATAGGGAAACTAAGAAAGTAATGAATCAAAAAAATCTGAAACTCAATGTATTCTCAGATTTAATAAATAGTGCCTTGATTTTTCACAAAATAAAATGAACTCGAAAAAAATATTTATCAATTAATCAATTCTGCATCTCAATAGAAGCAAAGGAATAAAAGAAAAAAGTGAGGAGAGAGAAAATGAATGAAAAGTATTTAAAAATAAAAAGCTTTTTATCTACAAGTGTGAACAAAATGCGAAACCCTTTTTTTTATAGTGACACTTAACAGTTCCGTCACCAGACGTGCTGAGAATAACGAACTTGCAGTGACTAGTCAGCCAGAAGTAGTACTTGTCATTCCGAGGCAGAAATCTTACTTGTGTCACAAAAAGTTTATGAAATACAGGTGAGGTAAAGCACAACTAACAAAAATGTCATTAGTAAGATACTTTTTGTCTAACTGTGTCGAAAACATGGATTTTTCCGTCAGCCAAACCAATGGCAGCATATTTTCCAAAATCACTAAAAGAAAAAAAGTGCTCAAACTCAACAGACATGGCAGTTATTGCATATTTTCCTAGTTCAAATGTGGTTTTAAGTTCAAAAGTAATTCCGTTATAAATCGACAAGAATGAAGCAATTTTTTTCATATTCTGAATTTGTGAGGGAGAATAAGCCAGAAAAATGAAAGTAGTTAGGCAATTGGAGTTACTTTCAGGATCCAGAGAAACCAAACTAGAAGTTGAGAATTGAGATAAACCAGCAAAATCGGCAATTAAAATTTTCAGTTATATTGCCTATTTGTTTTTCTTCACGTTTCTCACTAAAAACAGAAATACAAAATGGAAACGGTGACGCATCACAGACCACGACCAACTATGAAAGAATTAATAAATAAGAATTGAACATAATCAGACATTGCCGACAACTGTCTGACATCCATACAACAAGGGGATGGAATATTCCATAAAAATGATAAAGAGTCGTCACTAAACTGAAATATAGCTAGTTGCCTTACAATTAGCGCACTTATTGTACAATCTGACCAAGCAATATAAAAAAAGGCAAATCCATCTCTCATGTTCAAGGTCATTGTAGTGGCCATTAGTCGTCTTTGATGTCCTCCAACGTTAAACTCGGAGACGGTCTCAACGAAATAATGAAAATTTGGCAAATTAGTTGCTATAATGTTTCCACCAATACTATACGCTCAAAATGGACTTTTAATTCAGAAACACTTATTAACGAATATTCTGTGATGAAAATAAACCTTCTGTCCTCCAATTCGAAGAGTATACACTTTTGTGGACAAGAATCTCCAGTGTCAACCGCAAGTATCGGATTAAGAGCGACTCTGTGATAGGTCCCACATGTTACGTCATATATGATCTATTTATGACTTGAAAATGTAACATATTTGTTTATCATAGACTTTCCACCTCCTCCACTTATCAAAAGAAAAGGACATTTTCCAAATGACATGCAGTAAAGAGGAAAGCCACATGTTTCTGCTAATTCTGAGAAACAGGCCATTAGATACGAAACTAAAAAAGAATGAAATAAATAAAAACAATTAATAAAAATATTAATTATTAGATTCTGAATTTATTATAATTTGGAGTTTCTGTTTTGTTAAAAAACCGAGATGGTCCATCGAACTGATGAGATTGGAGAGTTGTTTATTAGTGTGGGTCTAGGAATATAACTACAATAAATGCTTTATTTGAGCGAATAAAGAGCTCGAGCTCGTGTTTATCCATATAAAACGCTTTAATAAAGTCAAGAACCAAATCCTTATATTTTTCAAAACTATAGTGATTACTGGACATTCAAATGTACCAATTGATTGACAAAATATTCTCAAGTGTAGTCATTAAATTATTAAAGTCTATAAGCATTTGCCCCCTTCCTTCGTTGGAACACCTTTTGACATGTCCATAACTAAACGTCTGATCGGGAAATACCCGTCAATCAGAGTAAGGCATAAATTTAAAGATATTTCGTCCCACATGGCGGAATAACTTAAATCTTTCAGCGCCAACTCATTGTTAAGTCCAAGTACGAGATCATTCAGAGTGCGGACGTTCTGAAAATATTAGCAACACTAACGTTGATCGTTGACTGAATGTATTCACTGTTCTGGACGTATTCTCCTAGTGACCAGTCCATGGCCTTAATCGAAGATACCAATTGTTTCTCCACACCAAATTTCCTAGCAAACGACCTACAGGCAAACTCGTGCAACTCGTTGATTAAAAAGCATGTCTAAACATATTTCTCATAATTACAAAATCAAAAAGTTCAATTATTCTGAATGTTTTGTCGAAACTATTTCTGAATACGAGTGTGTGAGACATGTATAAATGAGATGAAATACAATTTCTGACAAAAATTTACTCATTAAGAGTACATTGTTTCAACGGCGACAAGATATGCCTTAAAATCGCCAGTTTTTGGTTCAAAACCCTGTAAATCAAGCAAAATAAACACGAACAGCAAGACTGGTATGTTCAATCCCTATTTTAGCCTTAAAAGCAGCAATTCTGCTATTCACTGCCTCACTAAAAGTATCAGTCTAAATATATTACCACATTGTACTTACAGGGCTCACAAATGTGCAAAAAACCTTAAAGTAAAATAATATAAATACAATTTTAATGAAAACAAAAAGCATCTGGTATACACAAGTGATAACCAGATACGAGGTTGAAGGAAATGTGTCCATAATAACAATGTACTTGCCAAATAGTCTTAAAAAGTTGACACCTGTGTTACAAATATGATACAACTCAGTTCCCCTATCATAAAAATGCACAACGAGAACTGATTGGAAGAATTAAAAAGACTTGTATCCTTTGCTGAATAAAGAAAGAATATCTATGAATAAATTTGTCACCAGAATATACTTCTGAAGGATCTCGAAATTGGAATTGAGTCTCTTGTTGAAATGATTTAACGTCCGACTGGTCCGAAATGAAGCGCACAAGAATTGTAAGTTCCTAACAAATCATATAAAAAAAGCTAGTCAATTAAAGGAATTAAAAACAAGCCCAATATACAAACATGGATTAGAACCACGCGTTTGGATGCACGAAAACATGCGACAGGGCAATCATGCCACTGCTCATTTTCCAGTTGGAAAGTAACTTCCTCGCTCTTAAGCCTAAATTAACTAGGACAAGATTAAATTACCTATGAAGAGTATCGAAAACGTTGTTAGTCCAAGTATAAAGATCTTTGACGTATTCGTCAAGTGCACCATTTGCAGAAGATGTATGCGATGAAAATACTTGACACATTATAATGAACCTGTAATGATTAATAAACGATAGGACTGAGAAAGGAGAGTGATAACGTCTATAAAGTCGTCGATTGAGTGAAAATCAGAGAACGATTGAATAAAAACTTTAATGTTCTGAAGTGCAGTGATAGACATTCCTTCGAAGGAATGTATAGGAAAGACCAAGTCTTCGTCTTGGGACATAAAGAATAATCAAACGAGAATTTAGGTGCCATGTGTAAATCTGTAAAAATACGCTCATAATCTTCCAAGTCTTCTCAAACATATTACAAAAGTGTTTTCTGAACTGGACGAAAAGGAGTTTCTGAAAATTTTTTTATACGTAGAAAAACCTTGGTGTGGTTACTGCTCTCACGGAGCTGGTCACTAATTAGAATCCGGAATATATTCGACAGTGTTTGATCAAACTTAATAATTTTGAAATAAGAACACTTTTTTTTGTTGGTCATCTTCAGAAAAGAGTAGAGTGTAGGATCTAATGAGGGAGGAATAGACCTCGGGAATAAAATTAAAAGCCAAGTCCATAAATGCCTTTTCAATTCTCACTTCAGCACAGCTCACAAACATCTCCAACCGGGTCGCAAGTTTACTAATTAGTAAAGACTAAAAATACTTTTTTAAAACTGGTAAATTTAGCTGTTCATATATTAATCTGAACTTGTTTATTGAGATGATAGTATCTTGAACAGACTCGGTCTCCTCTATGCTGTTATTTGAGCTTCCGTCACTAAAAATGGTCAAAGAGCTCTCGATCATGTCAGTAACATTAATCTAGAATATTAAATCGAAATTTTATTAACGGAATGTTGAATATGCTTAAGAACGTCCAAAACCTCAAACAATCTATTTTTTAAACAGTTTAGCGCTTCTATCCTGCTAATTTGGTTGGCATATGTGGCCTCAAAATCCCAAAGTTGTCTAAATTATAATAAATCTGAAATACTTCCGTGAATGACGTGCAAGAAAAAGCGCTGAATGTAAAGCATCTCTCGTTGATGAAATAAAGCCAAAGTCGAGATTGTTTCCTTTATTTAGTGTGGCTATTTTACATCTCTCGTCGACCTAGATTCTAATTAAATGGGATTACATTTTTTTCCTGTTCTGCTAAGCAAATAATCTCTTCCTGGACTCGATCAGGACTCGCTAAAACGAGGCCCTAATCATAACAATTTCGATTAAATATACTTTGAGAGAAATGAATCCAGGCAAAGAAAAATCAGCTTTTAAAAACTCTTTGTCAACATTCAAAAAGGAATATTCCGAAAACTCCATATGTAGAGTGATGTTTTAAAATTTTAGAAATTAAAACTTTGACTGAAACAGCTATCTACAAAATGGATGTATGATTTGCTTTCAAATAATTACTTTTATTTAATAAAACTCTATATTAAAAAAATATATTTAACAAATTGTGTAATAATGTTCAAGTAAAATAATATAGGGAATAATTTTTATTCAAAATTTTCATAAAGTTAAAAAATTAAGTTAAATTTTTATTTTATGGGAGAAAAAACGAGGGAGTTTGTTTGTAAATTCAACATCTAAGTGACTTTTCGATAGATATTGGTTTGCTTGATGTCATGGCATAAACTGTTTTACTGCTAAGCCTCGAATGCCATTTGGAGGAAAGAGTATCTAGAAATGATGTTCATGAACCGAGTCTAGATTGAGATTGCCCGTATCATAAAGTCCCCATGTTCCGGCATTATAGAGGAGTATAGGTTTCATCAGTGAATTGTATAAACATATCCGTGTTTGTGTACTGACTGATTCCTTTGCATTTTAGCCAATTTTCTTTTAGGCTCCGCAGTGGTCTGTTTGCGTGTGTTTTCCACATAATTACGTATTGTTCATCTCACAATAGAGAAAAAAGTTTCTTAGCTTTTTTTCTTAAGTATTCATCCAGCTTAGGCATTTATCTGAAAAGTTAAGTAAATTCTGTTTTCTCTACATTTACCACTACACGAGAGAAACCACTACACCATTTCATTTGAAAACACCTTCAATAGGCTATCTAGAGCATTCTTGTCGAAGGAAATAAAATCCACATCATTTCCGTATGCCAGGACATTGATCTTTCCTTCGCAGCCATTTGAGACACCGACCCCGAGTTGGGCAGATAGAAACTCCGAGGACAAGTAGAGGACAATGGCATGCACAGAAGCTAAGCAGAGAGCATCCTGAAAAAACTTCCCACGGCGATGAATCTCACGCCGTTGTCCTTTTTCCAAAACGAGTAAGGTTGGCAGAAAAGAAGATCCCGCATACAAAATCGGAAAGAGAGCCTAAAATAAATCGGTTGCACAGGCTGGTAATTGAACGTAATAATCTCCGTCCAGTTTCAGCGATGATTAGAGAAGTCAAATTTTTTTAGATGACCAGGCTTCAGGCTATCTACTCCACCGCTGCTTTCTGGGGGAAAGTTCCTCAGGGCTTTCAGTACGAGGTCTTCCGAGGCCACAAAGGGATTGACAAGTGTGGCAGGGGACGCCTGAGGTCTGAAGTCGTAGAGAATTCAAAACGGCTAGTATCAAAAACAAATTCAAACTCGTCGAAGCGACATGCCTGACAGCTCTACGAACATCGCCATCCATAAGTTTGCTTTCTACCTTTCTGTAGAGGTAGTCGTAGTCATTCACGGCAGCAGGTGGGTTATGGAAGGTTGGACCAAGAGGAGAATCTGAATTGACGAGATAGGCATTCAGCCAGCGAAGAGAAAAACAGTTCTCGTAATAAGAGGGCAATTCTTGTTTGACGATCGTGGCAAAGAAGGGGGAAGAGATTTTATTAGACTCTGAATGGAAAAAAGGGGAAGCCGAAAGAAAAAAAGCAGAACAGCTTTAGCCAATCAGATTGCCCATCGGAATCCAAACCATCATCAATTACCGTGGATAAAAAGGAGGCTTCTAGGATACGAGCAACTTTAGTGATTCTTGACGGAATTTGCCGGGGGCGGTGGAGGAGTTTAGTGAATTTGAAAACGAAAGAGATAGAATGCGTCCCAGAAATGAACTCAGATAACGGGAAAGAACCTGGGAGTGGAAAACACCAGGAATCGTAGTGGTGGAACGAGGGAACGAAAATAAAGAAGGTAAGAGAGAAAAAATAGGTTCAATTGCTTGAAAACACGTGGAGAACTCGAGTATGGATTTTCATACTATGACTCAAATCTTGAATCAAAAATTATAAATCCTAATTAGAAATGATAAGAAGATTGTAGAGGAGTACGAACAAATTTACGCAGTCGATAATCACGGAGAACTGTCCCAAGAAATGAGGATATGCACATGTTGGATTCCCTAACTGAACTCTTCCTTCTTTAATTGACTACTTTCGACGTTCTGAATTCAACATTATCATGTTAATCATATATGGGGGTACTTCTAAGTATATATAAATAATAAGTTTCTAATATAATTTCATATGTAATAAATTCCTTAATGTATTATGCAATTTGGGACGATCCCTAGATGTGAGGATATCACATGGTGGATTCCATAGCTGAACTCTTCCTTCTTTCCATTGACTACTTTCCAGGTCCTGAACCCGCAGCCGGAAAGCACGCAACGCGCCTGATCGCTGCATTACACCCATTTTCGTACGTGCAATGTGATCATCAAACTTACTGGCCGGCTTGAAGAGCACGACCAAATAAGTCATCCGATCAACTGCAGCAATTGCTGACGCGTTCGGCAATAACCTAGGGACGTAATTAGTGTAACCCCTTGTAATTTTACAGACTTTGAGGACACTGCATTTTTTCGCACGCATCTTTAGATCCCTACTCCCACACCAGTTTACAAGTCCATCCACAGAAACCTGTAGCCTACGAAACCCACATTTAGGTTTCATCGAGTGATCCCAGATGATGATGTCGTTTGCATAAATCACCATTTCAATACGAGCATTGACTGGCATGGGCGCAGAAGCCATAAAGACATTAAAAAGCGTGGGACTCAGTACAGAGCTCTGAGGGACCCTGCGAAGGATTGTTGTGACTTTAAAAAAGACCCCCTGATGCCGCACGATCTGTCCGCGAGATTCAAAGAACCCCGACAGCCAGCTCCTTAGACACGGAGAAACTCCACACGTGGCGAGGGAGCTCCGGAGGGCGTCGTGACACACCAAGTCGAAAGCCTTTTCAATGTCAAGACTATCTAACATACCGCACTCTTTCTTCTAGAGGGCGCACTTCATTTCCGAGGACACCTTGCACAAGCAGTCGCCGCACGAACGAACCTCCCTGAACCTCCATTAGAACTCGGAGAGGGCCTCGTGACCGATTGGCGAACCAAGGATTACAAGGTCCTTTGTTTCTGATACCCGCGCGCCTTTTAGAATAGGTTCCAGGGCGTCCAGAGTTTCGGCAAAAAAATCGGAAGGAATATTCAGATTTAGGACTTCGGACTTGCTTGAGTTTATCTCCAGACCGATGGATGAAAGGGCCGGGATAATGCTCCGCAGGTCGTCTAAGACAGAGCGGGGAGGTCCACAAATCGTCGCGTCGTCCAAGTACCAGATATTTACCGGAGAGCGGACAGAATGAGCGACGGAGTTGACACACATAGCAAATAGGAAAGGTTCCAGGGGATCTCCCTGTTGCACTCCGGTCGATGAGACGATAAAGGAATCGCCAAACAGGAGGAGGCTGGGTTGTGAGTACGAAAGGTGGACCAGAGGATAAGCGGAGGGGGCGAGAGAAAGGCAGGTCTCGAGCAAATGATCCCGTCTCACTGTGTTGAACGCATTCGATATGTCCAGTTTAACTAAAAGATATTCCAATGAAGAATCCATAAGTTCTCTTACGGCATGGGCAGCCGATTCACACCCTCCACTGACGCCGACGCCCAATTGGACTGGCAAAAATTTCGGGACCAACTCGGGGATCACAACGTGGCAAACGAGCTTTCCGGCCAATCTGCGAAAAACATTATTCACGGCGATCGGCTCGACCCCGTTATCTTTTTTACCCAAAGCAGTGAGATTAGCCGAGAAGAAAATCGCCCGGGCAAAATCCGGTAAATTCCCACCGATAAGACGGTTACAGAGATTGGTGATAGATTCCAAGAGGCCTGCCTCAGCAGTAAGAGGTGAAGTCAAGTCTTTAATGTGTCCGGGCTTCAGCCCATCTATACCCCCACTGCTGCTTGGGGAAAAACTTTTCAGTGCCTTCTCAACCTGTGAAGCGGTAACCAGCAGTTGCGCAAGGGCGGTCGTATTGATAGCGGGTTGGATGCGGGAGTTTACTGGAGGACTGGGGTGCTTGGATCTCAAATTAGACGAAACGGAAAGAGATGGGGACAAAAGCCGGTTAGAGGAGGCAACAAGTCTGACAGCTCCACGGACATCGCCATCCAACAGCTTGCTGTTCACCTTACGACGGAGGTAAATGCAATCGGAGGAAGTTTTAGTGTTAACCACAGAAGGGGCGACACATTTGTGAGAGTCAGAGTGGAGGGAATCGAACTGGGAGGGAAACAGAGAAGTATAATGATCGAATAGGGCGAGTTGCTGTTTAATAATCGATGCGGGAGAAAGTTTTTTAGACTCGCTGTCGAGCCGGGAGGGTTGGATCCCAATACCGAAAACAGCAAAACCAAAAAGGAGTAACCAGTCAGACTGGTCATTAGATGACAAAGCGCGGTTTATAGCTGTGGACAAAGAGAGAGCAGCTTGAATCCTCGCTGCCTTCGGTATCCGTGCCGGAATTTGGCGGTTACAGCGAGAAGAATAGATGAATCTTAAAGCATCTTCGGCTGACGAAGATGGACTTTCAGCAGGGATTTCCGGCGGACTGTTGGCCGGGACCGGCCTGCAAGAACGACAAACAGGGCAGTTCCAGGTTATGAGAGAAGCTGAAACGCGCCTGGAAAGTCGAACACACGAAAAGTGGAAGAAACTGTTGCAGCCAGAACAGTATCTACCTTTCTTCCGATCGTTGCTAGTTTTGCACGAAGAGCAAATAGCCATCGTAGGAAAGAAATAGAAAAGAAAGATAAAAAGGTATAAAAAAGAAATAGAAAAGAAAGATGGACAGAAAGAAATGAAATAAAGAAATAGAAGAGATAAAAGGACAAATAAAATGAAAGAAAAAGAAATGATAGATGGAAAGATAAAATGAAAGAAAAAGATAAGATAGGTTGACAAAAATACTGACTATTTGAGTTTTTTTTACCAATGAGGATTGTTAATATTCTGACTAGGTAATAAATTGCGTAATATATTATGCAATTTTAAGAGGTGCCTAAATGTGTAGATACGAGGATACTTGAGATTATGTAATCAATTACGTAATATATTATGCAATTTGGAGAGGTTCCTAGATATGAGGAAACAAAGGTACTTGAGATTATGTAATAAATTACGTAATATATTATGCAATTTTAAGAGGTGCCTAAATGTGTAGATACGAGGATACTTGAGATTATGTAATAAATTACGTAATATATTATGCAATTTGGAGAGGTTCCTAGATATGAGGAAACAAGGGTACTTGAGATTAGGTAATAAATTGCGTAATATATTATGCAATTTTAAGGAGTGCCTAAATGTGTAGATACGAGGATACTTGAGATTATGTAATAAATTTCGTAATATATTATGCAATTTTAAGAGGTGCCTAAATGTGTAGATACGAGGATACTTGAGATTATGTAATAAATTACGTAATATATTATGCAATTTGGAGAGGTTCCTAGATATGAAAAAACAAGGAAACAAGGGTACTTGAGATTAGGTAATAAATTACGTAATATATTATGCAATTTTAAGAGGTGCCTAAATGTGTAGATACGAGGATACTTGAGATTATGTAATAAATTACGTAATATATTATGCTATTTGGAGAGGTTCCTAGATATGAGGAAACAAGGGTACTTGAGATTAGGTAATAAATTGCGTAATATATTATGCAATTTTAAGAGGTGCCTAAATGTGTAGATACGAGGATACTTGAGATTATGTAATAAATTTCGTAATATATTATGCATTTTTAAGAGGTGCCTAAATGTGTAGATACGAGGATACTTGAGATTATGTAATAAATTACGTAATATATTATGCAATTTTAAGAGGTGCCTAAATGTGTAGATACGAGGATACTTGAGATTATGTAATAAATTACGTAATATATTATGCAACTTGGAGAGGTTCCTAGATATGAGGAAACAAGGATACTTGAGATTATGTAATAAATTACGTAATATAGCAATTTTGAGAGGTGCCTAAATGTGTAGATACGAGGATACTTGAGATTATGTAATAAATTACGTAATATATTATGCAATTTGGAGAGGTTCCTAGATATGAGGAAACAAGGGTACTTGAGATTAGGTTATAAATTACGTAATATATTATGCAATTTTAAGAGGTGCCTAAATGTTAGATACGAGGATACTTGAGATTATGTAATAAATTACGTAATATATTATGCTATTTGGAGAGGTTCCTAGATATGAGGAAACAAGGGTACTTGAGATTAGGTAATATGTCACAGGCGCTACCGTTTACCGAGCGCTACGGGTTACTGAATGCTCAAATTAACATTTAAAGAATTTTTTATAAAAATTAAACCTAAATTTTTTTAGTTATTATATTTTAAAGTAATAAATATAATTTCAATATTTTTAAAAGGCGCAGCATTTGATATTTTCAAATAGATAATTTACCATGCGTATTCTATAAAGTTTTCTTGATGCCTCGCTGTTTTGTCAAAATTGTCCAAGAATATGATCATATAGTTAAAATATTGGAAGAGCAGGGGATCATTGGATATCTAAACAAAAAACAGATTAACTCGAAAGTCCAAGAATTTTACTTTCATTACGGGCGGCTATATCTTAAAGACTCACGTAGAAACGATAAAATAGTCATTTCTGCAGACAATCATGAGGTGATGCAATTAGTGGCTAACGCGGAATTCATCAAATGACTCATTGCGGAATAACCGTTGGAAGAGTTTTGTAATCAGAGATTTTTTTTGTTAAACGCGAAATCATCAGAAAGTAGTATCGGAATGTGATGTATGTCGATTTGCAAAAATAGTTGATCCTGAAAACCACATTATAGCCTCACCCAAAAATTGAGAGATTTCAGATAGATCTGATTGATCTCAATGTCCAACGGAACAATGAAAAAAACCCACATGAAACGAATCAAAAAATAAATAAATCAAAATAATTAAAATTTTAGTTATAATCCATAAAAAAAGTTTTTTCAATTTCTGTGTAACGTTATATGAAAATTTTGGAGCCTTAGTGCTTAACGTCTTACGCCTTATTCTTGAATTAAATCTGTAGTAGATACATTTAGAATTGTTTTTATGAAAGATAACAATTATTAAATCTTATAAATATATTTTATTTTAATATAGTATTTTTAAAGCAAGTTTTTGTGCATTATAATTTTAACAAATTAAAAAATATCATAAAAAATTATAACTTTTTTTGGATTTTAATCAAATTAAGTATATTAATTTGAAACATAAAATTTCAAGTATTTTTTTCTGATTTTTTTCTAAGGTCCACTCGGGTAACCCGTAGCGCTCGGTAATGCCCAGCGCCTTTGACATAATAAATTGCGTAATATATTATGCAATTTTAAGAGGTGCCTAAATGTGTAGATACGAGGATACTTGAGATTATGTAATAAATTACGTAATATATTATGCAATTTGGTGAGGTTCCTAGATATGAGGAAACAAAGGTACTTGAGATTATGTAATAAATTACGTAATATATTATGCAATTCTAAGAGGTGCCTAAATGTGTAGATACGAGGATACTTGAGATTATGTAATAAATTTCGTAATATATTATGCAATTTTAAGAGGTGCCTAAATGTGTAGATACGAGGATACTTGAGATTATGTAATAAATTACGTAATATATTATGCAATTTGGAGAGGTTCCTAGATATGAAAAAACAAGGAAACAAGGGTACTTGAGATTAGGTAATAAATTACGTAATATATTATGCAATTTTAAGAGGTGCCTAAATGTGTAGATACGAGGATACTTGAGATTATGTAATAAATTACGTAATATATTATGCAACTTGGAGAGGTTCCTAGATATGAGGAAACAAGGATACTTGAGATTAGGTAATAAATTACGTAATATATTATGCAATTTTAATAGGTGTTAAATGTGTAGATACGAGGATACTTGAGATTATGTAATAAATTACGTAATATATTATGCAATTTGGAGAGGTTCCTAGATAGGAGGAAACAAGGGTACTTGAGATTATGTAATAAATTACGTAATATATTATGCAATTTGGAGAGGTGCCTAAATGTTAGATACGAGGATACTTGAGATTATGTAATAAATTACGTAATATATTATGCAATTTGGATAGGTTCCTAGATATGAGGAAACAAGGGTACTTGAGATTAGGTAATAAATTACGTAATATATTATGCAATTTTAATAGGTGCTAAATGTGTAGATACGAGGATACTTGAGATTATGTAATAAATTACGTAATATATTATGCTATTTGGAGAGGTTCCTAGATATGAGGAAACAAGGGTACTTGAGATTAGGTAATAAATTGCGTAATATATTATGCAATTTTAAGAGGTGCCTAAATGTGTAGATACGAGGATACTTGAGATTATGTAATAAATTTCGTAATATATTATGCAATTTGGAGAGGTTCCTAGATATGAGGAAACAAGGGTACTTGAGATTAGGTAATAAATTACGTAATATATTATGTAATTTTAATAGGTGCTAAATGTGTAGATACGAGGATACTTGAGATTATGTAATAAATTACGTAATATATTATGCTATTTGGAGAGGTTCCTAGATATGAGGAAACAAGGGTACTTGAGATTAGGTAATAAATTGCGTAATATATTATGCAATTTTAAGAGGTGCCTAAATGTTAGATACGAGGATACTTGAGAATATGTAATAAATTGCGTAATATATTTTGCAATTTGGAGAAGTTCCTAAATATTAGGAAACAAGGGTACTTGAGATTAGGTAATAAATTACGTAATATATTATGCAATTTTAATAGGTGCTAAATGTGTAGATACGAGGATACTTGAGATTATGTAATAAATTACGTAATATATTATGCAATTTGGAGAGGTTCTAGATATGAGGAAACAAGGGTACTTGAGATTAGGTAATAAATTGCGTAATATATTATGCAATTTTAAGAGGTGCCTAAATGTGTAGATACGAGGATACTTGAGAATATGTAATAAATTGCGTAATATATTTTGCAATTTAGAGAGGTTCCAAGATATGAGGAAACAAAGGTACTTGAGATTATGTATAAATTACGTAATATATTATGCAATTTTAAGAGGTGCCTAATGTGTAGATACGAGGATACTTGAGATTATGTAATAAATTCGTAATATATTATGCAATTTGGAGAGGTTCCTAGATATGAGGAAACAAGGGACTTGAGATTAGGTAATAATTGCGTAATATATTATGCAATTTTAAGAGGTGCCTAAATGTGTAGATACGAGGATACTTGAGATTATGTAATAAATTACGTAATATATTATGCATTTGGAGAGGTTCTAGATATGACGAAACAATGGTACTTGAGATTAGTAATAAATTGCGTAATATATTATGCAATTTTTAAGAGGTGCCTAAATGTGTAGATACGAGGATACTTGAGATTATGTAATAAATTACGTAATATATTATGCAATTTTAAGAGGTGCCTAAATGTGTAGATACGAGGATACTTGAGATTATGTAATAAATTACGTAATATATTATGCAATTTGGAGAGGTTCCTAGATATGAAAAAACAAGGAAACAAGGGTACTTGAGATAGGTTATAAATTACGTAATATATTATGCACCGTATAATTGAGCTGTTCAAGAGGAGAATCTGATGGAAGGTTGGACCAAGAGGAGAATTGAATTGACGAGATAGGCATTCAGCCAGCGAAGAGAAAAACAGTTTCTCGTAATAAGAGGGCAATTCTTGTTTGACGATCGTGGCAAAGAAGGGGGAAGAGATTTTATTAGACTCTGAATGGAAAAAAAGGGGAAGCCGAAAGAAAAAAAAGCAGAACAGCTTTAGCCAATCAGATTGCCCATCGGAATCCAAACCATCATCAATTACCGTGGATAAAAGGAGGTTTCTAGGATACGAGCAACTTTAGTGATTCTTGACGGAATTTGCGGGGGCGGTGGAGGAGTTTAGTGAATTTGAAAACGAAAGAGATAGAAGCGTCCCGAAATGAACTCAGATAACGGGAAGAACCTGGGAGTGGAAAACACCGGAATCGTAGTGGTGGAACGTGGAAGAGGGAACGAAAATAAAGAAGGTAAGAGAAAAAAAATAGGTTCAATTGCTTGAAAAAAAGTGGAGAACTCGAGTATGGATTTTCATACTATGACTCAAATCTTGAATCAAAAATATAAATCCTAATTAGAAATGATAAGAAGATTGTAGAGGAGATACGAAACAAATTTACGCAGTCGATAATCACGGAGAACTGTCCCAAGAAATGAGGATATGCACATGTTGGATTCCCTAAATGAACTCTTCCTTCTTTAATTGACTACTTTCGACGTTCTGAATTCAACATTATCATGTTAATCATATATGGGGGTACTTCTAAGTATATATAATAATAAGTTTCTAATATAATTTCATATGTAATAAATTCCTTAATGTATTATGCAATTTGGGACGATCCCTAGATGTGAGGATATCACATGGTGGATTCCATAGCTGAACTCTTCCTTCTTTCCATGACTACTTTCCAGGTCCTGAACCGCAGCGGGAAAGCACGCAACGGCCTGATCGCTGCATTACACCCATTTTCGTACGTGCAATGTGATCATCAACTTACTGGCCGGCTTGAAGAGCACGACCAAATAAGTCATCCGATCACCTGCAGCAATTGCTGACGCGTTCGGCAATAACCTAGGGACGTAATTAGTGTAACCCCTTGTAATTTTACAGACTTTGAGACACTGCCATTTTTTCGCACGCATCTTTAGATCCCTACTCCCACACCAGTTTACAAGTCCATCACAGAAACCTGTAGCCTACGAAACCCACATTTAGGTTTCATCGAGTGATCCAGATGATGATGTCGTTTGCATAAATCACCATTTCAATACGAGCATTGACTGGCATGGGCCGCAGAAGCCGTAAAGACATTAAAAAAACGGTGGGACTCAGTACAGAGCTCTGAGGGACCCTGCGAAGGATTGTTGTGACTTTAAAAAAGACCCCCTGATGCCGCACGATCTGTCCGCGAGATTCAAAGAACCCCGACAGCCAGCTCCTTAGACACGGAGAAACTCCACACGTGGCGAGGGAGCTCCGGAGGGCGTCGTGACACACAACGAAGTCGAAAGCCTTTTCAATGTCAAGACTATCTAACATACCGCACTCTTTTCTTCTAGAGGGCGCACTTCATTTCCGAGGACACCTTGCACAAGCAGTCGCCGCACGAACGAACCTCCTGAACCTCCATTAGAATCGGAGAGGGCTCGTGACCGATTGGCGAACCAAGGATTACAAGGTCCTTTGTTTCTGATACCCGCGCGCCTTTTAGAATAGGTTCCAGGGCGTCCAGAGTTTCGGCAAAAAAAAATCGGAAGGAATATTCAGATTTAGGACTTCGGACTTGCTTGAGTTTATCTCCAGACCGATGGATGAAAGGGCCGGGATAATGCTCCGCAGGTCGTCTAAGACAGAGCGGGGAGGTCCACAAATCGTCGCGTCGTCCAAGTACCAGATATTTACCGGAGAGCGGACAGAATGAGCGACGGAGTTGACACACATAGCAAATAGGAAAGGTTCCAGGGGATCTTCCTGTTGCACTCCGGTCGATGAGACGATAAAGGAATCGCCAAACAGGAGGAGGCTGGGTTGTGAGTACGAAAGGTGGACCAGAGGATAGCGGAGGGGGCGAGAGAAAGGCAGGTCTCGAGCAAATGACCCGTCTCACTGTGTTTTGAACGCATTCGATATGTCCAGTTTAACTAAAAGATTCCAATGAAGAATCCATAAGTTCTCTTACGCATGGGGCAGCCGATTCACACCCTCCACTGACGCCGACGCCCAATTGGACTGGCAAAAATTTCGGGACCAACTCGGGGATCACAAACGTGGCAAACGAGCTTCCGGCCAATCTGCGAAAAAACATTATTCACGGCGATCGGCTCGACCCGTTATCTTTTTTACCCAAAGCAGTGAGATTAGCCGAGAAGAAAATCGCCCGGGCAAAATCCGGTAAATTCCCACCGATAAGACGGTACAGAGATTGGTGATAGATTCCAAGAGGCCTGCCTCAGCAGTAAGAGGTGAAGTCAAGTCTTTAATGTGTCCGGGCTTCAGCCCATCTATACCCCACTGCTGCTTGGGGAAAAACTTTTCAGTGCCTTCTCAACCTGTGAAGCGGTAACCAGCAGTTGCGCAAGGGCGGTCGTATTGATAGCGGGTTGGATGCGGGAGTTTACTGGAGGACTGGGGTGCTTGGATCTCAAATTAGACGAAACGGAAGAGATGGGGACAAAAGCCGGTTAGAGGAGGCAACAAGTCTGACAGCTCCACGGACATCGCCATCAAACAGCTTGCTGTTCACCTTACGACTAAATGGTAAATGCAAGGAGGAAGTTTTAGTGTTAACCACAGAAGGGGCGACACATTTGTGAGAGTCAGAGTGGAGGGAATCGAACTGGGAGGGAAACAGAGAATATAATGATCGAATAGGGCGAGTTTGCTGTTTAATAATCGATGCGGGAGAAAGTTTTTTAGACTCGCTGGTCGAGCCGGGAGGGTTGGATCCCAATACCGAAACAGCAAAACCAAAAAGGAGTAACCAGTCAGATAGTCATTAGATGACAAAGCGCGGTTTATATCTGTGGACAAAGAGAGAGCAGCTTGAATCCTCGCTGCCTTCGGTATCCGTGCCGGAATTTGGCGGTTACAGCGAGAAGAATAGATGAATCTTAAAGCATCTTCGGCTGACGGAGATGGACTTTCAGCAGGGATTTCCGGCGGACTGTTGGCCGGGACCGGCCTGCAAGAACGACAAACAGGGCAGTTCCAGGTTATGAGAGAAGCTGAAACGCGCCTGGAAAGTCGAACACACGAAAAGTGGAAGAAACTGTTGCAGCCAGAACAGTATCTACCTTTCTTCCGATCGTTGCTAGTTTTGCACGAAGAGCAAATAGCCATCGTAGGAAAGAAATAGAAAAGAAAGATGGAAAGGTATAAAAAGAAATAGAAAAGAAGATGGACAGAAAGGAAAGAAAGAAATGAAATAAGAATAGAAGAGATAAAAGGACAAATAAAATGAAAGAAAAAGAAATGATAGATGAAAGATAAAATGAAAGAAAAGATAAGATAGGTTGACAAAAATACTGACTATTTGAGTTTTTTTACCAATGAGGATTGTTAATATTCTGACTAGGTAATAAATTACGTAATATATTATGCAATTTTAAGAGGTGCCTAAATGTGTAGATACGAGGATACTTGAGATTATGTAATAAATTACGTAATATATTATGCAATTTGGAGAGGTTCCTAGATATGAGGAAACAAAGGTACTTGAGATTATGTAATAAATTACGTAATATATTATGCAATTTTAAGAGGTGCCTAAATGTGTAGATACGAGGATACTTGAGATTATGTAATAAATTACGTAATATATTATGCAACTTGGAGAGGTTCATAGATATGAGGAAACAAGGATACTTGAGATTATGTAATAAATTACGTAATATAGCAATTTTGAGAGGTGCCTAAATGTGTAGATACGAGGATACTTGAGATTATGTAATAAATTACGTAATATATTATGCAATTTGGAGAGGTTCCTAGATATGAGGAAACAAGGGTACTTGAGATTAGGTTATAAATTACGTAATATATTATGCAATTTTAAGAGGTGCCTAAATGTTAGATACGAGGATACTTGAGATTATGTAATAAATTACGTAATATATTATGCTATTTGGAGAGGTTCCTAGATATGAGGAAACAAGGGTACTTGAGCTTAGGTAATAAATTGCGTAATATATTATGCAATTTTAAGAGGTGCCTAAATGTGTAGATACGAGGATACTTGAGATTATGTAATAAATTACGTAATATATTATGCAATTTGGTGAGGTTCCTAGATATGAGGAAACAAAGGTACTTGAGATTATGTAATAAATTACGTAATATATTATGCAATTCTAAAGGGTGCCTAAATGTGTAGATACGAGGATACTTGAGATTATGTAATAAATTTCGTAATATATTATGCAATTTTAAGAGGTGCCTAAATGTGTAGATACGAGGATACTTGAGATTATGTAATAAATTACGTAATATATTATGCAATTTGGAGAGGTTCCTAGATATGAAAAAAACAAGGAGGAAACAGGGTTACTTGAGATTAGGTAATAAATTACGTAATATATTATGCAATTTTAAGAGGTGCCTAAATGTGTAGATACGAGGATACTTGAGATTATGTAATAAATTACGTAATATATTATGCTATTTGGAGAGGTTCCTAGATATAAGGAAACAAGGGTACTTGAGATTAGGTAATAAATTGCGAATATATTATGCAATTTAAGAGGTGCCTAAATGTGTAGATACGAGGATACTTGAGATTATGTAATAAATTTCGTAATATATTATGCATTTTTAAGAGGTGCCTAAATGTGTAGATACGAGGATACTTGAGATTATGTAATAAATTACGTAATATATCATGCAATTTGGAGAGGTTCCTAGATATGAGGAAACAAGGGTACTTGAGATTAGGTAAATAATTACGTAATATATTATGCAATTTTATAGGTGCTAAATGTGTAGATACGAGGATACTTGAGATTATGTAATAAATTACGTAATATATTATGCAATTTGGAGAGGTTCCTAGATATGAGGAAACAAGGGTACTTGAGATTAGGTAATAAATTACGTAATATATTATGCAATTTTAAGAGGTGCCTAAATGTGTAGATACGAGGATACTTGAGATTATGTAATAAATTACGTAATATATTATGCAACTTGGAGAGGTTCCTAGATATGAGGAAACAAGGATACTTGAGATTAGGTAATAATACGTAATATATTATGCAATTTTAATAGTGTTAAATGTGTAGATACGAGGATACTGAGATTATGTAATAAATTACGTCATATATTATGCAATGGGAAGAGGTCCTAGATAGGAGGAGGAAACAAGGGTACTTGAGATATGTATAAATACGTAATATATTATGCAATTTGGAGAGGTGCCTAAATGTAGATACGAGGATACTTGGATTATGTACTAAATACGTAAAATATTATGCAATTTGGATAGGTTCCTAGATATGAGGAAACAAGGGTACTTGAGATTAGGTAATAAATTACGTAATATATTATGCAATTTTAATAGGTGCTAATGTGTAGATACGAGGTACTTGAGATTATGTAATAAATTACGTATATATATGCTATTTGGAGAGTGTTCCTAGATATGAGGAAACAAGGGTACTTGAGATTAGGTAATAAATGCGTAATATATATGCAATTTTAAGAGGTGCCTAAATGTGTAGATACGAGGATACTTGAGATTATGTAATAAATTACGTAATATATTATGCAATTTGGAGAGGTTCCTAGATATGAGGAAACAAGGGTACTTGAGATTAGGTAATAAATTACGTAATATATTATGTAATTTTAATAGGTGCTAAATGTGTAGATACGAGGATACTTGAGATTATGTAATAAATTACGTAATATATTATGCTATTTGGAGAGGTTCCTAGATATGAGGAAACAAGGGTACTTGAGATTAGGTAATAAATTACGTAATATATTATGCAATTTTAAGAGGTGCTAAATGTGTAGATACGAGGATACTTGAGATTATGTAATAAATTTCGTAATATATTATGCAATTTGGAGAGGTTCCTAGATATGAGGAGGAAACAAGGGTACTGAGATTAGGTAATAAATTAGTAATATTTATGTTAATTTTTAATAGGTGCTAAATGTGTAGATACGAGGATACTTGAGATTATGTAATAAATTACGTATATATTATGCTATTTGGAGAGGTTCCTAGATATGAGGAACAAAGAATACTTGAGATTAGGTAATAAATGCGTAATATATATGCAATTTTAAGAGGTGCCTAAATGTTAGATACGAGGATACTTGAGGAATATGTAATAATTGCGAAATATATTTTGCAATTGGAGAGGTTCCTAGATATGAAAAAAAACAAGGAAAACAGGGTACTTTTGAGAGAGGTAATAAATTACGTAATATATTATGCAATTTTAAGAGGTGCCTAAATGTGTAGATACGAGGGATAACTTGAGATTATGTAATAAATTAGTAATATTATTATGCAATTTGAGAGGTCCTAGAGATGAGGAAACAAGGGTACTTGAGATTAGTTAGGTTATAAAATACGAATATATTATGCACTTTGGAGAGGTGCCTAAATGTTAGATACGAGGATACTTGAGATTATGTAATAAATTCGTAATATATTATGCAATTTGGATAGGTTCCTAGATATGAGAAACAAGGGTACTTGAGATTAGGTAATAAATTAGTAATATATTATGCATTTTAATAGGTGCTCTAATGTGTTAGTACGAGGATATACTGAGATTATGTAATAAATTACGTAATATATTATGCTATTTGGAGAGGTTCCTAGATATGAGGAAACAAGGGTACTTGAGATTAGGTAATAAATTGCGTAATATATTATGCAATTTTAAGAGGTGCCTAAATGTAGCTACGAGGATACTTGAGATTATGTAATAAATTCGTAATATATTATGCAATTTGGGGAGGTTCTAGATATGAGGAAACAAAGGGTATTGAGATGTAGGTAATAAAATACGTAATATATTATGTAATTTTAATAGGTGCTAAATGTGTAGATACGAGGATACTTGAGATTATGTAACTAAATTACGTAATATATTATCTATTTGGAGAGGTCCTAGATATGAGGAAACAAGGGTACTTGAGATTAGGTAATAAATTGCGTAATTATTATGCAATTTAAGAGGTGCCAAATGTTAGATACGGGATACTTGAGATATGTTAATAAATTGCGTAATATATTTTGCAATTTGGAGAAGTTCCTAAATATTAGGAAACAAGGGTACTTGAGATTAGGTAATAAATTACGTAATATATTATGCAATTTTAATAGGTGCTAAATGTGTAGATACGAGGATACTTGAGATTATGTAATAAATTTCGTAATATATTATGCAATTTGGAGAGGTTCCTAGATATGAGGAAACAAGGGTACTTGAGATTAGGTAATAAATTACGTAATATATTATGTAATTTTAATAGGTGCTAAATGTGTAGATACGAGGATACTTGAGATTATGTAATAAATTACGTAATATATTATGCAATTTGGAGAGGTTCCTAGATATGAGGAAACAAGGGTACTTGAGATTAGGTAATAA
The DNA here is from genome assembly GCF_006345805.1 of Octopus sinensis. Classification (NCBI taxonomy): domain Eukaryota; kingdom Metazoa; phylum Mollusca; class Cephalopoda; order Octopoda; family Octopodidae; genus Octopus; species Octopus sinensis. The sequence continues at coordinate 1,371 of NW_021832436.1, read as the reverse complement.
ATTGCGTAATATATTATGCAATTTTAAGAGGTGCCTAAATGTGTAGATACGAGGATACTTGAGAATATGTAATAAATTGCGTAATATATTTTGCAATTTAGAGAGGTTCCTAGATATGAGGAAACAAGGGTACTTGAGATTAGGTAATAAATTACGTAATATATTATGCAATTTTAAGAGGTGCCTAAATGTGTAGATACGAGGATACTTGAGATTATGTAATAAATTACGTAATATATTATGCAATTTGGAGAGGTTCCTAGATATGAGGAAACAAGGGTACTTGAGATTAGGTAATAAATTGCGTAATATATTATGCAATTTTAAGAGGTGCCTAAATGTGTAGATACGAGGATACTTGAGATTATGTAATAAATTACGTAATATATTATGCACTTTGGAGAGGTTCCTAGATATGACGAAACAATGGTACTTGAGATTAAGTAATAAATTGCGTAATATATTATGCAATTTTAAGAGGTGCCTAAATGTGTAGATACGAGGATACTTGAGATTATGTAATAAATTACGTAATATATTATGCAATTTTAAGAGGTGCCTAAATGTGTAGATACGAGGATACTTGAGATTATGTAATAAATTACGTAATATATTATGCAATTTGGAGAGGTTCCTAGATATGAAAAAACAAGGAAACAAGGGTACTTGAGATTAGGTTATAAATTACGTAATATATTATGCACCGTATAATTGAGCTGTTCAAGAGGAGAATCTGAATGGAAGGTTGGACCAAGAGGAGAATCTGAATTGACGAGATAGGCATTCAGCCAGCGAAGAGAAAAACAGTTCTCGTAATAAGAGGGCAATTCTTGTTTGACGATCGTGGCAAAGAAGGGGGAAGAGATTTTATTAGACTCTGAATGGAAAAAAGGGGAAGCCGAAAGAAAAAAAGCAGAACAGCTTTAGCCAATCAGATTGCCCATCGGAATCCAAACCATCATCAATTACCGTGGATAAAAAGGAGGTTTCTAGGATACGAGCAACTAGTGATTCTTGACGGAATTGGCCGGGGGCGGTGGAGGAGTTTAGTGAATTTGAAAACGAAAGAGATAGAATGCGTCCCAGAAATGAACTCAGATAACGGGAAAGAACCTGGGAGTGGGAAAACACCAGGAATCGTAGTGGTGGAACGAGGGAACGAAAAATAAAGAAGGTAAGAGAGAAAAAATAGGTTCAATTGCTTGAAAACACGTGGAGAACTCGAGTATGGATTTTCATACTATGACTCAAATCTTGAATCAAAAATTATAAATCCTAATTAGAAATGATAAGAAGATTGTAGAGAGTACGAACAAATTTACGCAGTCGATAATCACGGAGAACTGTCCCAAGAAATGAGGATATGCACAT
>NW_021832435.1:55000-117391 GCF_006345805.1 Octopus sinensis | reverse complement strand
TCATCAGTTTGTCAAGCGATGGTAGGGGACAAACACACAAGATATACATATATATGTGATGGGCTTCTTTCAGTTTCCATCTACCAAATCCACTCACAAGGCTTTGGTTGGCTCGAGGCTATAGTAGAAGACACTTGGAACCATGTGGTTGGTAAGCTAGCTACTTACCACAGAGCCACTCCTATGCCTATAATAATAAACAAAATATTTTAACAATTACAATAATAGGTTCTCCTATGGAGGTTTATTATTTAAGCTTACATCGATTCCTCTGTGTTGTTTTGCATTTATAATAAAATAACTATATACAAATTATAAAAAGGATAACAAAATATATACAGTGTAGTATTGTTTCTACTTTGCAGATTTTCACCTATTGCAGGGGTTTTTGGAATGTAACACCCATGATAGTCAAGGGGTTACTGTACTTATATACAATTCCTGATGATATTTACTCTTTTACTCTTTTACTTGTTTCAGTCATTTGACTACGGCCATGCTGGAGCACCGCCTTTAGTCGAGCAAATCGACCCCGGGACTTATTCTTTGTAAGCCCAGTACTTATTCTATCGGTCTCTTTTGCCGAACCGCTAAGTGACGGGGACGTAAACACACCAGCATTGGTTGTCAAGCAATGGCCAGGGGGACAAACACAGACAACACACATGCATACATATATATATAAGATATATAACATATACGACGGGCTTCTTCAGTTTCCGTCTACCAAATCCACTCACAAGGCTTTGGTCGGCCCGAGCTATAGTAGAAGATACTTGCCCAAGGTGCCACGCAGGGGGACTGAACCCAGAACCATGTGGTTGGCAAACAAGCTACTTACCACAGAGCAACAGGATTTTTTTAAAAACAATGACTGGCTATGAGGATCCATCTGAGTAAAACAGGAATCGAAGGGGTCCATGAGCAAAAGAAAAAAATCATCAAACCCAAGCCAGCATGGAAAGCAGACCTTAATGATGATGGGGTCAATTCATTCAACTGAAATTCTTCGAAGCAATGCCCCAGCATGGCCACAGTCTAATGACCGAAAAGAGTAAGAGAACTTTATCATTATTATTAACCTGATGTTTGGAACATAAACTGACATGAAAGTTTGATGCAAGATTTTCTAATTTAGATCCCCTTAAAATAAAAAGTGTGTATCAAACAACCAGGTAGGTTGGGACCAAAATGGTTTAACAGAATGCATCCCTGTATATCATTTCAGACTTTTACATTCTGAGTTCGAATCCAACTAAGATCGATTTTGGCAGCCATCATTCCAGAGGGAGAAGGTTAACAAAATATGATACCAGTCATGAACTTGGGTCGATACAATTAAGCATATGCCACCTTCAAAATATCTAGCTTTGCACTTATGTTTAATAATCAAACTCATGAATCTAAAAAGGTGTTCCTAAGACTGGGAAAAAAAAAAGTCGAGTGTAATTCAGAAAGAATTATGGGAATCTGGGAGTGTTAATGCCATGGTTTTTCAAAGAAATCAAATAATATAATTGATTTTCTTTCCTGTCCAAAATACTTTTGATTTGTGCATGAAAATCATTTTACACTGCATTTTCAAACATCATTAGGGAAACCATCTCAAATTCGAAGATTAATTTTGGCAGTCATCATTCCAGAGAGAGAAGGTTAATAAAATATGGTACCAGTCATGAACTTGGGTTGATATAATTGAGCATACACCACCTACAACATATCTAGCCTCGTACTTGTTTAATGATAAATAAAAAAAAAGTCACATGTAATTCAGAAGGAATTAAAGGAATCTAGGAGTGTTAATGCCGTTGTTTTTCAAAGAAATCAAAGGATGTAGTTGACTTCTTTTTTTCTGACCAAAATACTTTTGATTTGAGCATGAATCATTTTACACTGCATTTTCAAACATCACAGAGGGAACAATTAATGTGCAAAAATCTCAGTGCAAAACTGAAGAAGCACTTAGCAATTTTTATCTAGGCATTTGTGTGTGCACATTTGAGTTAATGCATTTAGGAGGTAGAAAGGCAGTTAAGTACAAGTGGGCTTAATGCATAGATTTACAACATGGAATACAACATCCAGATTAAGAACAAAGTAAAAGGTATTATGTAAAGGCCTCATCTCAACAGCTGTTTCAGGAATGCCAAGGCTTTTTCCGCAACCACATTCATACATAATAAATGCAAAAGCTGTAGGTGTGTGCAATAATATAGATTCCAATGAATCTGTTTGGTCAAGCTTGGTGACCCTCAATGGGAGAAGAATGGAAACTGTTTATCTGCTTTTCAACCAACATAATGGATTGACATAGCTAAACCTCAATGCTGAAGGCACAAACCCAGGAGGAAGGTGGAGATTAAGATCTCATCCATCTGAGCACTACTGCATCTTATCAATACCATGACCAGTTTGCCATCACCTAACTAGCACCTGTGCCGATGGGATGTAAAAAGTGCCTTTTGTGTGTTGGGCTTTACAGAGGCAATGACAAATGACCAAAACCTTCAGCAATCGGCGGTGCTTGAGTAGAAGACCCAACAAGCCAAATGAAACCATAGTCAAGGAAGATACTGGTGTTATATAACTGGCACCTGTGCCAGTGGCACATATGAAGCACCCATTACACTCTCGGTACAGTTGGCATTAGGAAGGGCATCCAGCTGTAAAAACCATGCCAAACCAGACTGGAGTCTGGAGTAGCCCCTTGGCTTACCAACCCTGGTCAAACTGTACAACCCATGCCAGCAAAGACAATGAACATTAAATGATGATTTACTTGTTTCAGTCATAGGACAGTGGCCAGGCTGGGGCTTTGCATTCAAAGTTTTCTCTCAAACAAATTGACTCCAGTACTTATTAAGTTTGGCACTTATTTCATTGATATCTTTTGCCAAACAGCTAAGTTATGGACATGTAAACAAACCACTGGTTGTGAAGAAATGGGGGATATCAACAGACATAAAAACAAATACATACGCACACACACACACACACACGTACACACATATATATATATGAACACTTTAGCTTCTATTTCTAGCAATGTAGGTGTTATTCACACCCTTAGTCAAGTTTAGTTGACAACTATGATTTTTCTTGCAGGCATGGGTTGGACGGTTTGACTGGAGACTGGTGAGCCACATGGCTGCACCAGGCCCCAATCTGATCTGTCAGAGGTTCTACAGCTGGATGCCCTTCCTAACGCCAACCACATCGAGAGTGTAGTGGGTGCTATTATGTGCCACCAGCACGAGGGCCAGTCAGGTGGTACTGCCAACGGCCATGCTCAAATGATGTTTTAACGTGTTACCTGCACAGGAACCAATCCAGCGGCACTGGCAACGCCCTTGCTCAAACGTTGCTTTTCACGTACCACCGGCACAAGTGCCAGTAAGGCGACGCTTTCTTTCTTTTCTTTCTTTTACTTGTTTCAGTCATTTGACTGTGGCCATGCTGGAGCACCGCCTTTAGTCGCTGGTAACAATATATTTATATAATCAAATTCGACAGTCCGTTTTGCTCCAGGCTGGGCTGTCTATGTACATATGTACATCACCATTTTACTTCTGCTTTCTATGTTGGCATAGGGTGGACAGGTTGTCAGCGTTTTGTCTGATGTGCTAAGTGCCCCGTGAAATAAAGTGTCTTGCTCAAGAACACAACACACAACCCAGTCCAGGAATTGAACTCACTACCACATGATTACGAGCCCAATGCTCTAACCACTAAGCCACGCACTTTCACAAGGCTGACATACAGCTAAAATAATAGCAAGAACAACCGATTACAGCCACAGGCCAACCGACAGATTTTGGGTTAATTTTGGTAGGTGTGGAAATCTAATGGCCACGACAAGAAAGCCTTTTAACACAGGTCTCCCGTATCGGGACTGACCTGGGGCTAAACACCACCACCACCACCACCACCCAGATTACAAAGACTGAAGATGTCAGCTCATCCCCAATTAAAACACATTTTTTGGTAATTTAATTTTCCTTATCTGTATGTTATAATCTGCAGAACACAACACTGAAATGTAACACCAACAGTGCTACTACTACTACTACTACTACTACTACTAATAATAATAATAATAATAATAATAATAATAATAATAATAATGATAATGTCTTAAAAAGGTTCTATACTTTTATGAATGGCACCTGCTATTATCGTTAATTATTTGAGAGAGATTTCATTATTATTATTATCATCATCATCATCGTTATTATTATTGTTATTATTATAGGGCAATGAACTGGCAGATTCTTTAGCACGCCAGGCAAAATGATTAGTGGCATTTTGTCTGTCTTTACATTCCGAGTTCAAATTCTGTCGAGGTCAACTTTGCCTTTCTTTCTTTCTTTCTTTTGATGTCGATAAAATAAGTACCAGTTACACACTGGAGTCGATGTAATCAACTCAACCCCCTCCTCCAAAATTGCTGCCCTTGTGGCAAAATTTGAAACCCTTATTATTATTATTATTATTATTACTATTATTATAGGGTGTTGAGCTGGCAGAAACATTAGCATGCCTGGTGAAATGCTTAGTGGTATTTCACTGTCGCTACGTTCTGAGTTTGAATTCCGCTGAGGTTGACTTTGCCTTTCATCCTTTCGGGGTCGATTAAATAAGTACCAGTTATGCACTGGGGTCGATAAAATCGACTTAATCCGTTTGTCTGTCCCTGTTTGTCTCCTCTGTGTTTAGCCCCTTGTGGGTAGTAAAGAAATAGGTATTTCATCTGTCTTTACATTCTGAGTTCAAATTCCACCGAGGTCGACTTTGCCTTTCATCCTTTCAGGGTTGATAAATTAAGTACCAGTTGCATACTATAGTCAATCTAATCGACTGGCACCCTCCCCAAAATTTCCGGGCCTTGTGCCTAGAGAAGAAAAGATTGTTATTATTATTATTATCATTATTATCATAGAGCGGTGAGCTGGCAGAATCATTAGCACGCTGTACGGAATGCTTAGCAGTATTACACCCACCACTACATCCTAAGTTCAAATGCTGCCAAGGTCAACTTAATCTTTCATCCTTTTGGGGTTGATAAAGTTAAGTACCAGCTGGGGGCTGAGGTGATCAACTATTTCCTTCTCCTAAATTTCAGGCCTTGTGCCTATAGAAGAAAGGATCATTACTATTATTAACAGAGGGCAGTGAGCTGGCAGAATCATTAGTACAGCAGAGAAAATACTTAGCGGCATTTTGCCAGTCTTCATGTCCTGAGTTCAAATTCTGCCAATGTCAACTTCACCTTTTATCAACACTGGGGGTTGATGTAATTGACTACCCCCACCTCCCCAAATGGCTGGCCTTATGCCAAAATTTGAAACCATTATTATAAAAGATTATTGGATGGTGAACTGACAAAATACCTTGCAGTATTTCATTACAGTTCTTTAAGTTCCCAGTTCAAATTCTACAGAGGTTAATTACGACTTTCATCTTACCAGGGTCATTAATAAAAAGCACTTAGAAAGTACTCGGGTAGACATGATTCACTAATTACTACCCAACCAATTGTTTTGGCCTTGTGCCTAAATCAACAATTATACAGAGTGGCAAATTAACAGAATCATTATCCCTCTAGCATTTAAACCAGCTATATCTGGCCCAAAGACGCCTCCTGTTTTGAGGTCAAACTAGCCAGGTCTGGCCTCTCACACCTACTCTACAATGTCACTCTAAATATATACAATTGCATCATCAGAATATTGAAGCAACAAGAGAATGCCAAATAAATTCAAAACTGAATAAATAAGCAATAAATTTACAAAGAAATCTGAATACTAAAGGGTTAAACCAGCTATATCTGACCCCAAAACACCTCCTGCTTTGAGTTCAAACTGGTCAGGTCTAGCCTTTCACACCTACCCTACAATGTCATCTTAAAAATAGACAGTAACATCATCAAAAGCTGAAAGCTGTGAAGCAATATATGACTAATTCAAAATGATGTGAAAAAATAAGCTTTACGTTTGGCAGAGTAATTTGAACACGAAAGTGTTGAACCAAGAACCAGATGGTTGGATAATATACAGAACATGGTCTCAGTTGGTCATTCTTGGGAATCTGTCCAAAGTCTAACAATGGTCACTTCTGATAGAGCCTGAGGAGGAGGAGGTGCTTGAGGACTCTGCCTTCAACAACCCTCCCAGGAATAGTGGACAAAGATGGATGGATGGATTTTGAAAGACACATCATCATCATCATCATCGTTTAATGTCCGCTTTCCATGCTAGCATGGGTTGGACGATTTGACTGAGGGCTGGTGAACCAAATGGTTGCACCAGGCTCCAATCTTGATCTCGCAGAGTTTCTACAGCTGGATTCCCATTCCTAATGCCAAAGGTAATATCGTGGCCAATGCTGATGTCATGTAACTGGCACCCATGTCAGTGGCGCATAAAAAAGCACCCATTACACTCTTGAAGTGGTTGGCATTAGGAAGGGCATCCAGCCATAGAAACCATGCCAAATCAGACTGGAACTTGGAACACCTCTCCAGCTTACGAGCTCCAGTCAAACCATCTAAATCATACCAGTATGGAAGGCAGACGCTAAATGATGATGATGATGATGATGAATATCCCTTGGTAATGTTTTTTTTGTACTTTTATGCTTTTTAAAACCTTTATTATTTTGAAATAAATTTTGATTTGTAGGAGTAGCTGTGTGGTAAGTAGCTTGTTTACCAACCACATGGTTCCGGGTTCAGTACCGCTGCGTGGCACCCTGGGCAAGTGTCTTCTACTATAGCCTTGAGCCGACCAAAGCCCTGAGAGTGGATTTGGTAGACAGAAACTGAAAGAAGCCCATCGTGTATATGTATATATATATATATGTGTGTGTGCATTTGTCTCCCCAACATTGCTTGACAACCGATGCTGGTGTGTTTACGTCCCCGTAACTTAGCGGTTCGGCAAAAGAGACCGATAGAATAAGTACTAGGCTTGCAAAGAATACGTCCTGGGGTCGATTTGCTCGACTAAAGGCGGTGCTCCAGCATAGCCACAGTCAAATGACTGAAACAAGAAAAAGAAAAGGAAAAAAAAAGAAAAAGAATAAGCGGATGGAGAAGATACAACAGGATTTGGAAAGGTAGTGATAATGTTTGAATGCTTATACTAAATACTATTTTGATTTTCTATGTATCTATAGGCACAGGAGTGGCTGTGTGGTAAGTAGCTTGCTAAACAACCACATGGTTCCGGGTTCAGTCCCACTGCATTGCATCTTGGGCAAGTGTCTTCTGCTATAGCCCCGGGCCAACCAAAGCCTTGTGAGTGGATTTGGTGGACGGAAACTGAAAGAAGCCTGTCGTATATATGTATATATATATATATGTATGTGTGTGTGTTTGTGTGTCTGTGTTTGTCCCCCTAGCATTGCTTGACAACTGATGCTGGTGTGTTTACGTCCCCGTCACTTAGCGGTTCGGCAAAAGAGACTGATAGAATAAGTACTGGGCTTACAAACAATAAGTCCCGGGGTCGATTTGCTCGACTGAAGGCAGTGCTCCAGCATGGCCGCAGTCAAATGACTGAAACAAGTAAAAGAGTAAAAGAGAGTATCTGTCTATGTATCTATTCAATGGAAGAAACCCCTACATACTTGCTAGAATTGTTAGAAATAGCAGCTAAATCTCTTTCAAACAACACCCTGCTGTCTGATATAATAAGTACATACTGTATTTTCTGGCATACAAATCAAATTTTTCAGAACAAAATTTACAGCAAAAAAAAAAAAGAAAGAAAAAGTTTCAAATTTTGTCACAAAGACAACAATTCTGGGGATGGGTCAATTACATCATTCAGCCATGCAACCAAAAGAAGTCCTGGGGTCAAATGACTGAAACAAGTAAAAGGATAAAAATATATATACACACACACACACAAAATATACATACACATATGCACGATGGGTTTCTTTCAGTTTCTGCCAAGCAAATCCACTCACAAGGCTTTGGTCGGCCCAAGGTTTATAGTAGAAGACACGTGGCCAAAGTGCCACGCAGTGGGACTGAACCCGGAACCATGTGCTAGCAAAGAAAGCTTCTTACCACACAGCCATGCCTGCAGCTTTGATGTAAGTTATGCCTATGTTCTGAGTTCAAATTCTGCCAAAGTCATTTTTGCCTTTCATCCTTTGAGAATTAATAATATAAACAAGAGCTGAGCCAAATAACAGGGGTTGATAAAAATCAACCGAAACTTTTTCCCAAAATATCAAGTGGCCTTGTGCCAAACACAGGAATAAATAATTATTATTATTATTATTATTGCAACAATTTTTACTTTTGGGAATCAATTTATGGAAAAGTGCGTGTGATACCTTTGTGAGTGGAATAAAGACGATGATGCTGTTAATAGTAATAATAATAATGATAATGATAATAATAATAATAATAATAATAATGGTTTCAAATTTTGGCATAAGGCCAACAGGTTCATTATTTTATCGACCCTCAAAGGATGCAAGGAAAAGTTGACCTCAGCATGATCTAAACTCAAAATGTAGAGTGCCGGAAAAAAAATGCTGATATGCATTCTAATCTGATGCACTAATAGTTCTGCCAGCTCACATCTTTAACGATAATAATAATGATAATAATAATAATAATAATAATCCTTTCTACTACAGGCACAAGGCCTGAAATTTGGTGGGGAAGGAAATATCAATTACATCGACCCCCAGCATTCAACTGGTACTTATTTCATCAACCCTGGGAACATGAAAGGCAAAGTCGACCTTGGCAGCATTCGAACTCAGAATGTAAAGACAGACGAAATGCCGCTCAGCATTTTGCCCAGAATGTTAACGATTCTGCCAGCTCACCACCTTAAAAAAAATGATAATGGTAAAAACTCTAAGTTAGCTTTGATTGAGCAGACTTATGATGAAAGACATTCCAGCCGTGACCAACTCGTCTTTTTAGGAATAAGGATAAAAGGGTAAAGATCCCCTTCCAATCATGAATGACCATGGGATTGCACCTAGAAAGTTCTCCTCCAAGGCACAAGCGTAAGGTTGTTTATGGAAGACCAGCAGTCACCCAAGCATGCCAGCCTCTCCTCACCAATGTTATCCATGGGAAAGGCAAAGACTGATGCAACACATTTCTACAGCTGAGTTAACTGGAGCAATATGAAATAAGATGTCTTGCTCAAGAACACAACACAGCCTGGTCCAGGAATCGAACACACTACCTCGTGGTTATGAGCCCGACACAAACCACTGCACCATGCACCTTTTAGGAATGCCTGGGACTATATTAATCAGTGTCCATTTGGTTTTTAACTCTTTGAATGCAGAAAGCAAATACAGCCACCTAAAATTTTATTACCATTAACCCTTTCATTACCAACCTGGCTGAAACTGGCTCTGGCTCTGACTACAAATGTCTTGTTTCCATAAGTTTTGTATTAAAATCTTCCACCAAACCTTAGTCACAATTTATGTTCCTAACACTAGCTGAATGATAACTAAGTTATTTTACTAAATTCTTTGTTATACTTAATATAATTGAAAGAAACACAGAGCATCTCAAAATAAATACAGTAACGAAAGGGTTAACAGTGGAAAGCAGTTTCCTTCCATGGCTTTGAAGAAGACCGCTCCCCATCATTGTAAGAAGAGGGGATGTCCCCCAGTAGCAGTTTCTACAAAAGACAATTTTTAGAAAAAAATATTGCAGAAGCAGAAAATATTAGTTTCAAATTTTTGGCACAAGGCCAGCAATGTCTAGGGAGGGGGTCTTGTCGATTACATCCACCCCAGTGCTCAAACCGGTACTTATTTTATCACACACCTCCCCCATCCCAAAGGATGAAAGGGCAAAGTCGACATTAGCAAAATTCGAACTCAGAACGTAAAAGACAGACGAAATGCCACTAGACATTTTACCCAGCATGCTAACTACAGAGCCATGCCATGCCGTGCGTGCGTGCGTGCGTGTGTGTGTTACTATTCCGTTGCCTTGACATCAGATGACAGTTGTAAGCAAGTGTATCTGCCGTGCAGGCAGCATCCTTTGTTTCCAGACTTCTGTAAAAAACATGTCTGACCACAGGGACATATTACCTTGCTTGGCAACAGGTGAGGGTTGGCAACAGGAAGAGCATTCATCATCACCATCATCATTCAGCGTCTGTTGTCCATGCTGGCATGGGTTGAATGGTTTGACCAGGGCTAACAAGCTGGAAGGCCACACCATGATTTCTACAGCTGGGCGCCCATCCTAACATCAACCACTCCGAGAGTGTAATGGGCGCCCTTACATGCCACTGGCACAGGTGCCATTTGCATGACACCAGTATCTGCCACAACTATGATTTTCTTGGCTTGATGGGTCTTCTTCCCAAATTGTGATGTTACAACGCTTGATGAGAAAATCCGCAACAAATTCCCTAACCGATGCGAGCATGGAGAAGTGGTCATTAAAACAACGATGATCTTTTTTTTTTCTCTTTTTACTTGTTTCAGTCATTTGACTGCGGCCATGCTGGAGCACCAGCAAATCGACCCCAGGACTTATTTTTTGGAAGCCTAGTACTTATTCTATCGATCTCTTTTGCCAAACCAGTAAGTGATGGGGGACGTAAACACACCAGCATCGGTTGTCAAGCGATGTTGGGAGGACAAACACAGACACACACACACACATATATATATATATATATATATATATATATACAACGGGCTTCTTTCAGTTTCCACTCACAAGGCTTTGGTCGGCCCGAGGCTATAGTAGAATACACTTGCCCAAGGTTCCACGCAGTGGGACTGAACCCGGGACTATGTGGTTTGTAAGCAAGCTGCGTACTACACAGCCACTCCTTGATTTTACATTATCTTTTATGGAAGGGCATGATTGGAAGGGGAGGAAATTTTTACCTCCATCTCTAACAAGTATGTTGTTAATAATGATAATGTTTAGCACTTTGCACTTTTAGGGAATGAAAACACACATACACACACATATGAGCGTGCATACACACACACATGAGCGTGCATACACACACACATGCACGTACATACACACACACAAATATATACACAAACCAAAATGCTTTCTATAAATGATGAGACGGGTGGGGGTACGGGCTTTCAAGGTAGACTTTATCTTTTATTTTAATACACAAGAAATAATGATAAAAATAATTTCCTTCAAAAATTCCTCTGTGAGCGTAACTTATCTTCTTCAACTACATGAAGTGTGCTGTGTGTGTGTGTGTGTGCATCTATAAATGTGAATATGTATATATGTATGTGTGTGTATGTGAGAGAGAAAGTGCGTATGTGTGTGAGGAAGAGAGAGGAAGAAAGAGAAAGTGAGCGTGTGTGTGTGTGTGTGTGTGTGCGTGTGTGCGTATTGTGAGGATCCCCGAGGCTGGCTGACACACCACGATTATCGCTCCACCCCCTCTCTCGCGAACCCCCACTTTAACTTTTTTTTTTAAATCAGACACTAAATTAAGATTACAACAGTTTAACACGTGCCAACGGTAATAACAAATAAAAACAAAAAAACAACAAAAACAAAAAAAAAACAGGATGAGGGGGAGGAGCAACAAAAATGAGGGGATGCAAAAAAAAAAGGGCACACACACAACACACACACACATAAAGAGACAGACAGACAGAGGTGGAGATAGATAGGACCTCACCACCATAAAAAGGAAAAAAAAAAACAAAAAAAAAAAACAAAGCTAAAAATTTCAGTGATAGATAACATCTCCACTAATCAAGACACTCATTATTCAACCAACATTTTGGATGGGTGGGCATTTATGGAGTGGGGCTTTTTTTGGCTTTTAGATATTTTTTTCTCTTGAGAGAGAGTTCTTTAGAAAGGGATTTCTTTTTACCCTTTATGTCATATTTTTTCTTATTCTCTTGCTGTAACTCTTTCTACTTGTTGCAACCATTTGACTGGAGCCATGCTGGAGCACCACCTTCATGGAGTTTTTTTTTTAGTCAAAGAAATCAACCCCAGGACTTATTCTTTGTAAGCCTAGTACTTATTCTATCGGTCTCTTTTGTTGAAACGCTAAGTTACAGGGACGTAAACACACCAGCATCAGTTGTCAAGCAATGGTGGGGGGAAACAAACACAGACACACACAAATACATTGGTACGTAAAATGCACCATCCGAGCGTGGCCGTTCACCAGCCTCATCCGGCACCTGTGTCGGTGGCATGTAAAAAGCACCAACTACACTCACGGAGTGGTTGGCATTAGGAAGGGCATCCAGCTGTAGAAACACCACCAGATCTGACTGGCCTGGTGCAGCCTCCGGGCTTCCCAGACCCCAGTTGAACCGTCCAACCCATGCTAGCATGGAAAGCGGACGTTAAATGATGACGATGATGACGATGATGATATAGGATGGACTTCTTCCAGTTTCTGTCTGCCTAATCCACTCACAAGGTTTTAGCCAACCTCAGGCTACAGTAGAAAACATTTGCTCAAGGTGCAACACAGTGGGACTGAACCCCCACCTCCCGAACCTTGTGGTTGGGAAGCAAGCTACCTACCACATAGCCACGCCTGCACCTTTTTATCTAACTATCTTCTATTATTAATTCCAATATTGGCACCAATCACAAAGGTATTTATTGCTAGATCTGGTTTAGGCTTGGTGAATTTTTGGAAAAAAATTTTTTGGGGAAAAAAAAACAAAAGAAATCCCAGCCAAACTCACTTTCTTTACTTTCGTTTATTCCGATATTCTTTCATTCTTTTGTCTTAGTCATTTGACTGTGGCCATGCTGGAGCACCACCTTAAAGGGTTTTAGTTGAAGAAATCGACCCCAGGACTTATTCTTTATAAGCCTAGTACTTATCGTTATTTCTTTATTACCCACAAGGGACTAAACATAGAGGGGACAAACAAGGACAGACAAAGGGATTAAGTCGATTACATCGACCCCAATGCGCAACTGGTACTTAATTAATCGACCCCGAAAGGATGAAAGGCAAAGCCGACTTCGACGGCATTTGAACTCAGAAAGTAACTGTAGATGACATACAGCTAAGCATTTTGCCGGCGTACTAATGTTTCTGCCGCCTAGTACTTATTCTATTGGTCTCTTTTGTTGAACTGCTAAGTTATGCAGACATAAACACACCAACATTGGTCGTGAAGCAATGGTGGAGGGGGACAAACAGACACACACATAAATATATACACATATACACACACATATATGACTGGCTTCTTTTGGTTTCCGTCAACCAAATCTACTCACAAGGCTTTGGTCGGCCTGAGGTTACAGAAGACATTTGGTCAAGCTGCCACGCAGTGAGACTGAATCCGGAACCATGAATGTTGGCAAATAACTGAAATAGTACAATTGCGAATTCAAGCAGCTAAAACGGGATTCTTCTGAAGGGTCCCTGGAGCAGCTAACTTGATGATCAGGGAGTCTCTCCAGCTCAAACCACTAATTCTTATAAACAACATACTTATTAGAAATGGAGGTAAAAATTTCCTCCCCTTCCATAAAAGATAATGTAAAATCATCATCGTTTTAATGACCACTTCTCCATGCTCGTATCGGTTAGGGAATTTGTTGCGGATTTTCTTGTCAAGCCTAGTAAAATCACAATTTGGGAAGAAAACCCATCAAGCCAAAAAAATCATAGTTGTGGCAGATACTGGTGTCATGCAAATGGCACCTGTGCCAGTGGCATGTAAGAGCGCCCATTACACTCTCGGAGTGGTTGGCGTTAGGAAGGACACCCAGCCGTAGAAACCACAGTGCAGCATTGAGAGATCACAACTCCAGTACGGAAGACATGTGATCAGAATGTCACAGAAAAGACCCAAAGGACAGATTCTTCAAAACAAGCCAACCAGTGAGAGACCTAGGGGTAGACCAAGAACCAGGTGGTTGGGGAAGATCCATGAGCTCAAAGGGTCACACTTGAGAATTCAGGCAGAAATTCTAAAGCCATTTGCTTCTGATAGGACCAATATAGGAAATACATAAGGACTCCATCCCAATGATCCTCCCAGGAATGGTAGGCATGGATGGATGAATTTTGGAGAGACAGACTTAGTTCTTTTTTTTTTAAGAAAAAGTAATATCCTTTGGTATCTTTTTTTTTTAGTACTTTATGCTTTTTTTAGTGATGGCACATGGCTCTGTGGTTAGAGTGCCAGGCTCACAATCATGAGGTAGCGAGTTCAATTCCCAGACCATTTCTGTCCACCAAATCCACTCAAGGTTTTTGGTCAGTCTGAGATTATAGTAGAAGACACTTGCCTAAGGTGCCACACAATGGGACTGAACCTGGCAGCATGTCGCTGGCAAACAAGCTACTTACCACACAGCCACGCCTGCACCTATATATATATGTATATATGTGTGTTTGTGTTTGTGTGTGCAGGACTGGCTCCTGTGCAGGTGGCACATAGAAAGCACCACTGAGCATGGCCGCTGCCAGTACTGTCTGACTGGCCCTCGTGCCAGTGGCACGTATAAGCACCCACTACACTCTCGGAGTGGTTGGCATTAGGAAGGGCATCCAGCTGTAGAAACTCTGCCAGATAGATTAAAGTCTGGTGCAGCCATCTGGTTCGCCAGCCCTCAGTCGAACTGTCCAACCCATGCTAGCATGGAAAGCGGACATTAAATGATGATGATATACATATATAACGTAGAGTAGATGAAACCATGGCGACTGAAGAAGGGGTTTTTTCCTTGTGTTATTTGTCCTGTACTCTATTTTTTGTTGTTTAAGAAAAATGTCCATTTCCTTGGTTTTGTGTTTGTTTTCGTTTCTCATTGTGTTCGACGTTTTTTTGGTGTCCTGTACTCATATATGCGTGTATATATACATGTAGAGGTAGGTACGTACATATATATATATATATATATATATATATATATATATATTATATATATATATATATTATATATATATATATAATATATATATATATATAATACATACATACATACATACATACATACATACACACACCCACACACACACAAGAAAACATAAAAGCAGACCTATATAAATTTATACAAATGTAATAATAGTAATAATGATAATAATAATAATAATAATAATAATACAAGAAGCGGATCAACAAAACCAAGAATCACTTAAATAAGACCACAATTGGAAGTTAATGATATAGAACTAATAATATTATACAGGTTTATTATCTGCTTTCAGATTTGAGAGATAAAGGTGGGTGGAGAAGAAGGGTGTGTGTGAGTGTATGAGAGAGAAAGAATGAATGCATAAATGGAGGTTTGACAAAACACCATAACAAAGTAAGTTGTAAAACAGGACTTAATCTGTGACAGTTCAAATGAATGAAAAGAAACTATTGAATGAGTTTCTACATGGCTGCTCAATAAACCTGTATTAGGTGTGAATAAATTTGTCATAAATATATATATATATATATATATGTGTGTGTGTGTGTGTGTGTGTGTGTGTGAAGGCGCAATGGCCCAGTGGTTAGGGCAGCAGACTCGTGGTCGAAGAACTGCGGTTTCGATTCCCAGACCAGGTGTTGTGAGTGTTTATTGAGCGAAAACACCTAAAGCTCCTCAAGGCTACGGCAGGGGATGGTGGCGATCTCCGCTGTACTCTTTCGCCACAACTTTCTCTCACTCTTTCTTCTGTTGGCCTGCTCGCTTGGCCAGCGGGGTGGCATCATTTGGAGGCTAAACCAATGCAAAGCCACTCAGCCACTCCTACACCTATATATATATAATATATATATATATATATGCGCAGGAGTGGCTGTGTGGTAAGTAGCTTGCTAACCAACCACATGGTTCCGGGTTCAGTCCCACTGTGTGGCATCTTGGGCAAGTGTCTTCTGCTATAGCCCCGGGCCGACCAATGCCTTGTGAGTGGATTTGGTAGACGGAAACTGAAAGAAGCCTGTCGTATATGTGTATATATATGTATGTGTGTGTGTGTGTGTGTGTTGTGTGTCTGTGTTTGTCCCCCTAGCATTGCTTGACAACCGATGCTGGTGTGTTTGCGTCCCTGTCGCTTAGCGCTTCGGCAAAAGAGACTGACAGAATAAGTACTGGGCTTACAAAGAATAAGTCCCAGGGTCGATTTGCTCAATTAAAGGCGGTGCTCCAGCATGGCCGCAGTCAAATGACTGAAACAAGTAAAAGAGTAAAGAGTAATATAAACGGCAAAATGTCTGTGTGTGTGTCCTTTATACAAATCCACAATTTTTTAGTGAGAGGGCTCACACTTTCTATGGTCATTCAAAACCGTCCAAAGGTGGTCATGCACATCTTTACATTTCCTCAGTCACCCTGCAAAGCCATTAAAAAAATCAATAGAAGTGCCTTTTTTGTAAATTTTCTATCCAAAACCCAATCAAAATGCCCGAAACTTGATAAGCCAATTGAATGAAAGCTAGCTGTATGTGGTTGGTCAGAGATTTGGACAGTACTCGCGTGTATGTGCGCACGCATGCAGCTGTATATGCATGCACTAGCACTATGACCTGGCGTTGCCAGGTCATAGTGCTAGTAAATATATAAAATGTTAATGAAACTAGTCTATGTTAAATGCGCCTGCTTGAACGGTCCTGCTATCATCATGAGGCAAAAAAACATGGCCGGTTTCAAGGTACAAAGTGATGACAAAGAGTTCCTGAACTAGTTTTGTAGCATGCCAACAGATGGCAGCACACAGTTGTGTGCACAGTGGGAGCTAATGGTGACCTTCATGAAGCAGCATTCCAAGTGACAGACAAAGGGATTGCGTCGATTACATCAAGCCCAGTGCGTAACTGGTACTATATTTATCAAACCTGAAAGGATGAAAGGCAATGTCGACCTCGGCGGAATTTGAACTCAGAACGTAGCGGCAGACGAAATCCCTATTTCTTTACTACCCACAAGGGGCCAAACAGAGAGAGGACAAACAAAGACAGACAAACGGATTAAGTCGATTACATCGACCCCAGTGCGTGACTGGTACTTAATTTATCGACCCCGAAAGGATGAAAGGCAAAATCGACCTTGGTGGAATTTGAACTCAGAACATAGCGGCAGACAAAATACCGCTTAGCATTTCGCCCAGCGTGCTAACAATTTTGCCAGCTTGCCGCCTTTCATACCCTAACCTACAATGACATCCTAAAAATAAACACTCACATCGTGGAAATCTCAAAGCATGATTAAATGGAAACAAAGTGACTAAGCAAGCAATACCTTTCACAGAATACTATCAACGCTAAAGGCCTAAAAAGTAGACGACCAATGGACTCTTTGAACATTGCTTACAGAATAGTGTTGTTCACAAAACTAAAGGAGAAAATTGCATTTGGAATTTATTACTAATTCTGTTCAGATTCAGAATATAACAGTAGAACCAAAAAGAAATATGTAAATAAGTCTCTATCAACAATGTATTTCAAAGTGAGTTTAGCTGTAAGTATTAGCTTATAGAGTTAATAACTCCTTAGATTGAAAATAAGTGGAAAATTGCTAGCAGGACTTGGTGTTACTAATTTCTTTTTTGTTTTCATTTTTTTTTTTTTTTTTTACATTAAAGGGGTTTTTTAGCACAATTCATAGCTGAATTTACTTCAAAGTATATCATTAACCCCTTTAGCATTCAGATTATTCTGTCAAATGTAAGGACCCTTTTCGGTCATGAATGACCATCGGATTGCACCAAGAAAGTTATTCTCCAAGGCACAAGTCTGAGCAAGGGTGTTTATGGAAGGCCAGAAGTCACCCATGCATATCAGCCTCCCCTTTCCACGCCACCAATGTTATCCAAGGGAAAGGCAAAGGAGCCGATACAGCTTGGCACCAGTGATGTCATAACTTATTTCTACAGCTGAGTGAACTGGAGCAATGTGAAATAAAGTGTCTTGCAGGTAGACAGATAGGGTAGACAGACAGAATAGCACACAAAACAGGTGTGTGTGTGTGTCTGATTCTACTTGCACTGCTTGACAATTGGTATTAGTTTGTTTATGTTCCTATAACTTAGCAATTAGACAAAAAGAGATCAACAGAACAAGCACCAGACTTCAAAAGGTACTAGGGTACATTTCTTCGACAAAACCCTTCAGGGTGGAGCCTCAAAATAGCAGCAGTCCAATGACTGAAACAAGTCACTTAGCAACCACAGTAGTGCTAGCGGCACAAAAAAAAAGCACTCAGCACATGTGAAGGTGCATGGCTCTGTGTTTACAGTGTCAGGCTCACAATCATGAGGTAGTGAGTTCAATTTCCGCACCAGACTGTGTGTTGTGTTCTTGAGCAAGACACTTTATTTCACCTTGTTCCAGTTTACTCAGCTGTAGAAATGAATTGCATCATCACTGGTGCCAAGTTGTACAGTAATCCCTCGACTATTGCAGGTGTTGCATTCCAAAGCCACAACCCGCAATAGGTGAAAATCCACCAAGTAGAAACAATACTTTACTGTATATATTTTTTTAATTACTTTTAGAATTTGCATATATTTATTTTATTAAAGGTTTGTAGAGTTAGAGGCTAAAATAACCATCTAAAGGATAAAAGTATCCATTGTACTACCAGTATAATTACCTATTACTCTTTTACTTGTTTCAGTCATTGACTGTGGCCATGCTGGAGTACCGCCTTTAGTTGAGCACATCGACCCCAGGACTTATTCTTTGCTGAAGCACTAAGTTAAGGGGATGTAAACACACCAGCAGCAGTTGTCAAGCGATGTTGGAGGGACAAACACAGACACACAAAAATATACACACACATACATACATACATATATATATATACACACATATATACGACGGGCTTCTTTCAGTTTCTGTCTACCAAATCCACTCACAAGGCTTTGGTCGGCCCGAGGCTACAGTAGAAGACACTTGCCGAAGGTGCCACACAGTAGGACTGAAACAGAACCACATGCTTCGTAAGCAAGCTACTTACCACACACCCACTCCTACACCTATACCTATGTTAACCCTGGACATACATATGCAAACTTATTATATGCACAGATTACAGGTAATGACAAAGGTAAACATGAGTTTATCAGGAATCAAATTTAAAGTAAACAGAAAATGGAAAAATATTGATCATCAACAACTGACTTACATCAATTCTTATTTTTTAATTCAATACAAGCAGACTTCAGTCGACTTGTATTGAATTTAAAAATAAGAATTGATGTAAGTCAATTGTTGACGATCAATATTTCTCCATTTTCTGTTTACTTTATATTTATTTTATTGTAAATGCCCACAGAGGAATCGATGTAAGCTTAAATAATAAACCGCGATATGGCGAGGGATTACTGTATTGGCTTTTGCCTTTTCCTTGGATAACATCGGTGGCATGGAGAGGGGAAGCTGGTATGCACGGGCGACTGTTGGTCTTCCATGAACAACCATACCTGGATTTGTGTCCAGAGGGGAACTTTCTAAAAAGCGGCGAGCTGGCAGAAACGTTAGCATGCTGGGCGAAATGCATACCGGTATTTCGTCTGCCGCTACGTTCTGAGTTCAAATTCCGCTGAGGTCGACTTTGCCTTTCATCCTTTTGGGTTCGATAAATTAAGTACCAGTTACACACTGGGGTCGATGTTATCGACTTAATCCGTTTGTCTGTCCTTGTTTGTCCCCTCTATGTTTAGCCCCTTGTGAGGAGTAAAGAAATAGGTATTTCGTCTGCCATTACGTGCTGAGTTCAAATTCAGCTGAGGTCGACTTTGCTCTTCATCCTTTCGGGATTGATAAATTAAGTACCAGTTACACACTGGAGTTGAAGTAATCGACTCAATCCCTTTGTCAGTCCTTGTTTGTCCCCCATATGTTTAGCCCCTTGGTGTGCAATAAAGAAAGAAAAAAAGAAAGAAGAGGGGAACTTTCTAAGTGCAATCCCATGGTCATTCACAATTGTAGGGGGGTCTTTACGCTTTACATGCTGAAAAGTGGTTGGCACTAGGAAGGACATCCAACCATGAAAACCATGCCAGAACAGAGATGGCGCACAAAGCAGCCCTGCAGCTTACCAGATCCTGCAAAACCGTCCAACCCATGCCAGCATAGAGAAACACGATGATGATGATATGTATGAACACCTACCTGATAAGATTTATTTCCATCATTCGTGAATATGAATTCAGAATAAAACCAATTTGTTTTAGTGTATGTATACATAGATATTTAATCAACTGTGTGGTGCATTATGCAAATATTTGCACAAATAATTCCAAACAGTTAGATTAGTAATTAAATAATTAAGAAGTCATTTCGCATATAGCCTGTTCAACTGATTGACCACGTGCAAAAGTACACAAAACCTTAGAAAATCAAACTAATGAAATTAATTAACGGAACTCATAATGGCTTAGTGCTTAGAAATGTGTTCGTTCTTCGTTTTTGAATGGAAAGAATTGGTGGAGGAGAGAGAGAGAGAGGAGAGAGAGTTGTGGAGGAGAGAGCAGGCGGAGGAGAGAGCTGGTGGAGGAGAGAATTGGCGGAGGAGAGAGCTGGCGGAGGAGAGAGCTGGCGGAGGAGAGAGCTGGCGGAGGAGAGAGAGCTGGCGGAGGAGAGAGCTGGCGGAGGAGAGAGCTGGCGGAGGAGAGAGCTGGCGGAGGAGAGAGAGCTGGCGGAGGAGAGAGAGTTGGTGGAGGAGAGAGAGTTGGCGGAGGAGAGAGAGTTGGTGGAGGAGAGAGAGTTGGTGGAGGAGAGAGCTGATGGAGGAGAGAGCTGATGGAGGAGAGAGCTGATGGAGGAGAGAGGTGGAGGAGAGAGAGTTGGCGGAGGAGAGAGAGTTGGCGGAGGAAAGAGAGTTGGCGGAGGAAAGAGAGTTGGCGGAGGAAAGAGAGTTGGTGGAGGAGAGGAAGAGTTGGCGGAGGAGAGAGTTGGCGGAAGAGAGAAAGGGTGAGAAAGAGAGAGAGAAGGCATGAGAGTGGGCAGGAGACAGAGAGACAGACAGACAAAGAGACAGGGGAGAGAGGAACAGGGGTTATCAAATGGGGTCATGTGTTTGCAATCCAGTGACACCTGGGGCAAGTATTTTCTACTGTAGCCCTGGCCCAACCAAAACCTGCCTTGTCGGTAGATTTGGTAGACTGAAACCATCATATATGTGTGTGTGTGTGTGAGTGTATCTATGTGTGTGAGTCTTTATGCTTGTGTTTGTCCCATATCATTTGCTAACTGGTGTTGGTTTGTTTACATCTCCATAACAGTGGTTCAGCAGAAGAGGTTGATAAAACAAGTACTAAGCTTAAAAAAAAAAAAAACTAAAATAAGCACTGAGTGTGATTTGTTTGACTAAATCTTTCGAGGCAGTGCCCCAGCATGGCCACAGTCCAATGACTGAAACATGTAAAAGATAAAGAACGTCCAGGCTGTTCATTGCTGAACAAACAAGAGGAAATATTATCTTGCTTGGAAACAAGTAAAGGGTTAGCAACAGGAAAAGCATCCAGCCATAGACAATTCTGCCTCACCAAAGCCTCATACAACTAATGCAAGCAATGGAAAAGGGAACATTAAAATGATAGGGAAAAAAAAAAGGACCCAAAGTGTCTTCCCGAGCCACAGGCTCATAAGACCGGTTTCCTTGACTCTGTGGTGTATATATTCTCACCTGGAATATATACACCATATATATATAAGGCGGAGAGCTGGCAGAGACGTTAGCACACTGGGCGAAATGCTTAGCAGTATTTCTTCTCCCGTTACGTTCTGAGTTCAAATTCCGCTGAGGTCAACTTTGCCTTTCATCCTCTCGGGGTCGATAAAGTACCTGCTTCGCACTGGGGGTCGATGTAATCGACCTAATCCCTTTGCCTGTCTTTGTTTAGCCCCTTGTGGGTAGTAAAAAAATAGGTATTTCGTTCGCCGCTACGTTCTGAGTTCAACTTTGCCTTTCATCCTCTCGGGGTTGATAAATAAAGTACCAGTTACGCACTGGGATCGATGTAATTGACCTAATCCCTTTGTCTGTCCTTGTTTGTCCCCTCTATGTTTAGCCCCTTGTGGGTAGTAAAGAAATAGGTATTTCGTTCGCCACTACGTTCTGAGTTCAAATTCCGTTGAGGTCGACTTTACCTTTCATCCTTTCAGGGTTGATAAATAAAGTACCTGTTTCGCACTGGGATCGATGTAATCGACCTAATCCCTTTGTCTGTCCTTGTTTGTCCCCTCTATGTTTAGCCCCTTGTGGGTAGTAAAGAAATAGGTATTTCGTTCGCCACTACGTTCTGAGTTCAAATTCCGCTGAGGTCGACTTTGCCTTTCATCCTTTCGGGGTTGATAAATAAAGTACCTGTTTCGCACTGGGGTCGATGTAATCGACCTAATCCCTTTGTCTGTCCTTGTTTGTCCCCTCTATGTTTAGCCCCTTGTGGGTAGTAAAGAAATATATATTCCCACCCGGGACAGGATGTTGGTCTATTGCAGGATGACTCGTTTTTGCAAATAGACCAGCAGACTGGAACAACATGAAATGAATGAAGCGTCTTGCTCAAGAACACGATGCATCACAGAGCCCAGGAATTGAAACCATAGTTTTATAATAAGCTTTGAAGGATGTAGACAAACAAACCAAGTTTGAATTTATGATGGTATTAATTTTCTGCTGATCTCAGATTCAGCAGGTTTTTATTGCCACACATTTAGATTAAGCAATAAAATTATTACCGAGATTTTGAATTGTGATAAAAACATTATACATGGGCGTCAGAGTGGCTGTGTGGTAAGTAGCTTGCTTATGAACCACAGGGTTCTGGTTACAGACCCACTGCGTGGCACCTTGGGCAAGTGTCTTCTACAATAGCCTTGGACTGACCAAAGTCTTTGTGAGTGGATTTGGCAGACAGAAACTGAAAGAAGCCCGTTGTATATATGTATATATATATATATATATGTGTGTGTGTGTGTGTGTGGTGTGTGTGTGTGTTTGTGTGTCTGTATTTTTCCTCCCCCCCCATCACTTGACAACAGATGCTGGTGTGTTTATGTCCCCGTAACTTAGTGGTTCGGCAAAAGAGAAACCGATAGAATAAGTACTAGGTTTACAAAGAATAAATCCTGGGGTCGATTTGCTCGACTAAGGGCGGTGCTCCAGCAGTCAAACAAACTGACCCCCAGAACTTATTTCCTTTCAAAGATCAATACTTATTCTATTGGCCTCATTTGCCAAACTGCTTCGTTACGGGGACATAAACACACCAACACTGGTTGTCAAGCAGCGATTGGGAAGTAGGGGGGTGGGCAAACAGACGCAACGAGACACACACACGAACCCGGAACCATGTGGTTGGGAAGTCAGCTTCTTACCACACAGCCATGCCTGCCCCTTGCAGAAATATAGCCACTTTATTGCACATGTATTATAACAAAATGTGGGACCCTAAGGGTCACATGGATCCCAGTTGAGAACCTATTTCTTTATTACCCACAAGGGGCTAAACACAGAGGGGACAAACAAGGACAGACATAGGTATTAAGTCGATTACATCGACCCCAGTGCGTAATTGGTACTTAATTTATCGACCCCGAAAGGATGAAGGGCAAAGACGACCTCGGCGGAATTCGAACTCACAACGTAACGCAGACGAAATACCGCTAAGCATTTCGCCCGGCGTGCTAACGATTTTGCCAGCTCGCCGCCTTATGTTGAGAACCACTGGTGTAGACCCCTCAGGTGGCTGCCCCAGTATGGCCACAGTCCAATGAAAGAAGCAAAGTTAAAAGACATCGTGTATTGAGTTCTTTACTTAGAATAAAAGTCTGCTGTTTTTAATTACTTAAAAACCACCTATATTAATCAGACAGACAGGTAGATTGGTGATGAAGATAGCTGTGGAGAAACAGATTAATTAATTACGAATGCATTAACAGTATATTTTGTTTCAACACTGTACTATAACAACATCCATTGATTTCTAGCCAAAAACTGTAAACGTATCAGCATCACTGGGCTGAGATGGCTCGGATCCACATGACTGATCCTGCACCCATCACCGTTTCCATGGCACCTGATAGTCATCCTTTTGATGAGATGATATTAGTGTTGGTCGTTAATTGATTGACTTGGTATCCTTGCAGAGTAACCAATAATACAATTAGGACTGATTCAGTCCATATGTATAGACAGACCTAAGTACTTTGTCTATATATGCATAGCATATATATATGCATAGCATATATATATATATATATGCATATATATGCATAGCTATATATATATATGCATAGCATATATATATATATATGCATATATATATGCATAGCATATATATAATATGCATATATATATGCATAGCATATATATATATGCATATATATATGCATAGCATATATATATATATGCATATATATGCATAGCATATATATATATATATATATATATATGCATAGCATATATATATGCATATATATATGCATAGCATATATATATATATATATATTATATATATGCATATATACATATGTATGTTGATGGACAGAAAAAGAGGTAAAAATAAAAAGATTTAATCCGTAATTGTTAATCTACCTATGACTCTTTGGGGATGAGCAGTAGGCAAAGCAGAACATTTTGTTGGACTAATGATTATGGATTAAATACACACACACACACAGGTACACATATATATATATATGTCACCCCATGATCGACCAGACTATTGGATGTTATATATCGCTAGTCAAATGCACTTTGCATCGTTTTGTGCTTTCAAATGATGCCACCCAGCTGACGAAGTGAGCAGGCCAACATGCCCTCTAATCAGAAAGATAGTTCATTGCAGGGCTACCCGTTTACAACTGTGTGGACTGGTATCATCATCATCATCATCATCATCATTTAATGTCCATTTTCCATGCATGCATGGGTAGGAGGATTGACAGGAGTTGGCCAGGTAGAAAAACTACCCAAGGCTACAGTGTCTGTTTTAGCAGGGTTTTTCACAGCTGGATGCCCTTCCGAACACCAACCACTCTGCTGAGTGGACTCAGTGCTTTTTACATGGCACTAGCATAGGCGAGTTTAGATCTGGCATGATTTTTTACAGCTGGATGCCCTTCCAAATGCCAACCACTTTACAGTGTGGACTGGATGCTTTTATTTGATATATCTTTCTTTGAGTCTTGCAAGTTACTTGGTGGTCCTGCCAATGTTAGTGCCACTTAAAAGCACCCGGTTCATACTGTAAAGTCATTGGCATTTGGAAGGACATCCAGCTGTAAAAACATTGTCAAAACTGACTTCGTCTGTGCTTGCACCACGTAAAAAGCACTAAGTCCACTCAGCTGAGTGGTTGGTGTTAGGAAGGGTATTCAGCTGTAAAAATCCTACCAAAACAGTTACTTGTTTCCCAACCATATGGTTCGGGGTTCAGTCAATGCATGTGTGTGTGTGTCCCACTACAATTTGATGACCGGTGTGGGTTTGTTTACATCCCCATAACTTAGCAGTTCAGCATAGATACAGACAGAATAAGTAACAGGTCAAAAAATAAGTACAGGGGTCGATTCATTCAGCATGGAAACAGTTGAATGACTAAAACAATTTTAAAAAAATATATATATAGGTGCAGGAGTGGCTGTGTGGTAAGTAGCTTGCTTACCAACCACATGATTCCAGGTTCAGTCCAACTGTGTGACACCTTGGGCAAGTGTCTTCTACTATAACCTTGGGCCGACCAAAGCTTTGTGAGAGGATTTGGTAGACAGAAACTGAAAGAAGCCCATCGTATATATATGTGTGTGTGTGTGTGTGTGTTTGTCCTCCCACCAACATTGCTTGACAACCAATGCTGGTGTGTTTACATCCCTGTAACCTAGCGATACGGCAAAAGAGATCGATAGAATAAAGTACTAGGTTTCCAAAGAATAAGTCCTGGAGTTGATTTGCTCGACTAAAGGTGGTGTTCCAGCATGGCCACAGTCAAATGACTGAAACAAGTAAAAGAATAAAAGAGAATATATAAATACATAAAAATGCCAGGTGCAGTCTTTAAATAAAACACCAACTAATTTAACACACACTGACTGAGAGCCTCAAAGAGCAAAGCAGAGCATGTGTGTGTGTGTGTGTGAAAATACACACACATGTATGAATTTCAAGCCATGAGAATTTCTTCGGGGCTAAACTCAATATTTACACATGCACCAACAGAATTAATTAATGTGCTGTATGGTTTGAGGTATATATGGATATTTACAGTAATAATAATTTGAAACAATTTGATCGAGAGAATTAAATAATTAAGAAGTATTTCATTGACGGCCTGCTAAAATGATTTGCCGCGTTAAAAGTGCACAAAACCTTGGAAATTTACAAAATGAATTAATTCATTCCAGACAGAGACAGAGAGAGAGAGGGTTGCAAACGCACAAGTGAGACAGCATTTTACATTACAATCAATATTTAAATAGTGTCTTGCTAATAGGACAGAACATGATTATATATATCTTTATATATAAAAGTAAGGTTGTGTGTCTGTCTCCTACGATTTAGATTCCTAACTACTCCCACATTTTGCGTATCTTATAGTCGTGATTCATATCGAGCCCTTCTGGGTATTAGCGCGCATCTACGATGAGTCTACAATTTTAAAAAAAATTTACCATCATTTTTTTCCATTTTAATGCATTTTTTCCGCTATTATATAAGGGGAAGTAACTCTATAAAAATGTCTGCGATGAGTCAACGATTTAAAAAAATTTACCATAATTTTTTTCCCATTTTTAGTGCATTTTTTTGCTATAACTCTCTAAAAATGCTTATATAGTTATTTCCCTTACAAACCCAAGCAACGCCGGGCGATACAGCTAGTATATATATATATAATATATATATATATATATATATTAAAATGTATTTATATATATATGTATTTATGTTTCTCTCTGTGTATATTCCACTGATGAGGTAAAGCATTCCTAAATGCAAAGCCAGGTTTGTTTTCATTGTTGTCCCTTGTCAGTTCACAAATGGTCTTGTCTTGAATTTTTTTCCCTTAATTCATGTTTGTATGTTCACTATCTGTATTGTATATTGATTCATTTCTTGTTTGATCACTTTCTGTCATATTTGGTTTCTTGGTCACTGGGCTTGCCATTTGCCGGTAGGTTATTGCTGCCGGCACCACCAGAAGGAAATCACGAAATGAGTTTGGCCCTCTGGCCAATAACTGGTGAGGCTTTGGTGATCCGTTTCTATTTTCCATTAGCGCATTCATTATATATGTATCAGTGATGACAGCCATCCATCATAAGACGATGTTGACTGTTCTGTTCATTTAGAAGAGATAGAAGGAGCTGACAGTATGCTACTTACACCAGCTGCCATCACATTTATTCCATCGCCACAAGGCTTCTCACTTCTCTGAATAAAATACCTATTTCTTTACTACCCACAAGGGGCTAAACACAGAGGGGACAAACAAGGACAGACAAACGGATTAAGTCGATTACATTGACCCCAGTGCGTAACTGGTACTTAATTTATCGACCCCGAAAGGATGACAGGCAAAGTCGACCTCGGCGGAATTTGAACTCAGAACATAACGGCAGACGAAATACCGCTAAGCATTTCGCCCTGTGTGCTAACGTTTTTCTCCAGTTCGCCGCCTTCTAAAATACCTTGGATGGTGAGTAAGGTAGTTGGCATCAAGCCCCACCAGACCGCCTCTGGGCCTCCACAGCCAGGTACCAAGCGGAGTACAAGAGTGCAACGAGTATGGTCGATGACAAAGCTGCTCCGCAATAGCATCTCACTTTCTAGGTGACGCCCAACCTTTGTCTCATGGTACAGATCTTCTACTTGGCAGCAATAATCTTCAAGTCACCAGCCAACGTCTTCACCACATCCCTGTATACACACACACACACATACTCACACACACACAGAGCTTATGCCAGCAATTGGTTCCAAGACATACGACATAACTCAGGAAACGACTTAATATGCAAAAAACATTTTTAAAAAATTTTATTAGCCTATATCATATCTAATTAACGTTTAATAAATATTTTGTACATATTTTCCCATGTTTTATTTGATTTTTCCACTTCAGAATTTCTTTTTAAGCTGTTTTCATTTTTTCTTTTGTTTTTTTCATTTTTTTATGGTTTTAAATGTTTTCTAAGAATAATGTGAAGTCAAATAAAACGACTGAAGTTGGAGTTTATTTTTTCCATTAATTTCTTAAAATAAATGGCCTAAAGTTGAAAACATAATTCAAATTGTCGTTAAGTTTAGGCATAAATATATACATACATTATACACATACACAACACATACATTATATACACATATATACATACATACAACACATACATTATATACACACCCATGTGTGTGTGTGTGTGTGTATATATATATATATATATATATATATATATATATATATATATATATAAACACACACACATGTATGTATATACACACACACATACATACATACATATATATATATACCTACATGTATACACACACACAAAGTTCCTGGCTGAAAAGTTCCTGGCTTTAAGGGTATCGTGAAAGGCCTGGCTGGAGGCTCAACCTTCCAAGTCCTTTTACAGGGCTTAGAAAAACTGAAGGGCCACTGCAATGAGTGTGTGAATCTTAAGAGGGAACATGTTGAATAAAATCATAATTAACTGATCCACCTGTATTTTTTTTACCCCAAACCAGGATCTTTTCAGCCCCTTCTCATGAATATATGTAAGTGAAACAATAGAAAGAAATGTTAACGTTGACAGGGTCGTAAACAAATAATTTAGCAAAGCTCATGTGAAGGTGTCACAAAACCAGCCAGGTCCTGAGAATAGAGGCTACTGTGGCACCAATAGAAAAGGACTAGAAGGGTGACAGTACACCTGTGTCGGGCACCAGAGATTAGAGTGTGTTTGGGGGGGGGACTTCATATTAATCTACATTCAAAGGATATTCGTCCTCATCTTATTTGTTG
The DNA here is from genome assembly GCF_006345805.1 of Octopus sinensis. Lineage (NCBI taxonomy): Eukaryota > Metazoa > Mollusca > Cephalopoda > Octopoda > Octopodidae > Octopus > Octopus sinensis. Next base: position 88,430 of record NW_021832435.1, on the reverse strand, counting down.
TTAACACAACGTTTCGGCTGACATACCCTCCAGCCTTCATCAGGTGTCTTGGGGAAATTTCCAACCTGGGTTCTCATTCCTAAGGTATTTTTCAATGTTATTATTATCATTGTTATTGTTCAGGTCACTGCTTGGAATCAAATTTGGAATCTTGGGGTTAGTAGACCATGCTCTTAACCAACACGCCATATGCCCATGGGCAATTATGGAATGAATTCTAGGGCTTATAAATCTAATATCTTTCTATCCTTCCTTAATACCGGTTCCTATATGCTGCTCATATCTGCACTTGGTCTGCTTAGGAGGTTGTAGGACACAACAGGAGGTTCTAGGACACAACAACCTCCTAAGCAGACCAGTGCAGATATGAGCAGCATATGGGAGCCGGTATTAAGGTACATAATTCCTCATCTCTTAAATATAGAACTGTTCATATCAATCTGTTGAAAAACCCTTTCTTCAGACACACCCAAAGATATTTGCATGTGCAGTGAAAAGTTGCTCCAGAATGGCAGCAGCACAAAGACGTTGATTGATGATAATGGTGATTTACGAAGATGGCGGCAGTGGTGGTGGTGATGATGATGATGATGGTGATGATGCTGAAGGTGGTGGTGGCGATGATGATGATGATGATATGATGATGATGATGATATGATGATGATGATATGAGGATGATGATGATGAGGATGATGATGATGATGATGGTGGTGGTTACATTGATTAAAATGCCTTGTATTGGGCTTGCAGTGTCTGCAAGCTGATTAAAAAGACTGATACACACTCCATCATCATCATCGTCGTCTTCGTCGTCAACAACAAGAACAACAAACGAGGTCACCTCCATTAACCATGTAAACATCGTCAAAAGTAGAAATGTAGGGTGGTATTAAAAGCCAGATGGCTGCAATGAAACAAACAAACAAAAACAAAAAAAGAAAAAATTTAAAAAAAGCAGCAATTTCTCTCTTCGCAAAGCAATAGGACTTGAGATGGCATAAAAATCGAAAACATACATATTTTCCCCTGCTCTCTTCAAAAAAAAAAAAAAAAAAAAAAAAAGGCACCATTCTTAAATGAAAGACCACCAGCAATGATATTCTTAGTAAATCTCAAGAGGAAAAAAAAAAAGTTATAAAAAAAAACAAAAAAAAAATCAGAAAAGAATACTATAGAAAAAAAAGGAAAGGAAGAAGGAGGCATTGCTTTTGTTGTTGCTGCTGAAAGAGTCAAAGAAAAAAACCAAAAAAAAAAAACAAAATTTGTATTTAGTACCAACTTTATATGAAAGCAGCAAATTGCACCGAAAGCTAGTAAGAAATGGAGCAATAAATTATTAAAATTATCCAACTATTGGTAGAATTTACAAGTGCAAGAATAAAGAAATAAGAGAGAGAGAGAGAGGGGGGAGGAGAGGAGAAAGGGAGGGAGGGAGGGAGGGAGACTATGTGGTTGCTTAACCTGTTTAGAAATAACAGCCAAATGTCTTCTTTGAATCACAGTTCACTACTATCATTGTCTTAACCCCTTTAAGCTTTCTGATTATTCTGTTATTTACCCAAATCATTTTGGATTAATCCCTTTAGAATTTAATCCAGCCCTATCCAGCCCCCAATTTTCCCACCTGTTTTATGTTCAAGCTGGCCAGATCTGGCCTTCCCCAAGTACTTTACAAAGTCAATTTGTACACAGACTATCAGATAGTTGAAATCGCAAAGCTACGAGATAATACAAGATTAATTCAAATCGATGTGAACAAATAAGCATTGCATTCGACAATAATCTGAATGCTAAAGGGCTGAATCCTGCATTATCTCACAGCTTTAAGATTCTGATAGGGAGGGAGGAGGTGGGGGAGATTGTTTATTTTTAGAATGACATTGTCGGGTAGGTACGAAAGGCCAGATCTTGCTAATTTGAACATAGACCAAGTGGAGTCTTTTGGCCAGAATAGAAAAAGTAAACACAATGCTCTAACAATTCTGCCAAGCTAGGTGCTTTTTATACGCCACCTGCAGGGGTGTGTTTATGCAGCACCAACGCATCCGAGTTTGACTTTGCACAGGTGACATTTGAGGCTGGGGTCGACTGGTGGCTGCGGCGTCGGCACGACAATGTCCCCCCAGACAAAATCCACACACGAAGCCTTGAAGACTCTTCTCAGCTCGAGTCAGGCCGGAGCAGGGTCTGCGTGGAAGGAGCGACTGCATGTTTTATACAGACGATCAGAATGAAGCCATAGCAGATCTATCCAATATACTGCTGGTAGAATACCCAATTATTAATATAAAATCCTTAAATATGTTTTAGCCCGAAGGCCGCGGCCATGCTGGGGCATCACCGCTGAATGAGCTACACTAATATGTGAATCCACCTCTGATACGTAGCACTTGATCAACAAGGGAGTTCGATGCTGCTGCCCGCATCTGCGTCTCCTGTCGTGAGGTAGGTTCATCTGGGACTCCCGACAAGAAGAGATCCAGTTTAGTTTTAAAGAAACCCACATCCACACCATGTAAGTCTCTCAGGCATTTAGGGAGGATGTTAAAGAGCTGTGTTTATACAAGTTTTTTTTTTAATTGCATTGCAATTACATTACTGAGTGTACTAAATGGGTGAGAGTAAAGAGTTATTTTACCCTTAATTTATAGAGCAATAAGAAACTGGAAGGGGTCAATAGGTGGTATTCATCAACTTTTAGACATTATATTATGTCAATTTATCTATTTATTTACTAAAATGACAAGTACAACAATATACATACAGGTATAACATATTATGCTTTACACATAAAATATATTAATATGTAAAGATACCAGTAATTATTAAAATATACAACATATAGGAATAGAAATTGGGAAAATATCTTACAGCTGTTACAGCCTAGAGGCAAAAATACCTCATTCTACCTTTATTCCTCCAGTAGACTGAAGTAATTAGTAGATGAAATTGAGGTACCTGGGTGTTTCTGTAGGCTTCATCAGATATATATATATATACTCAAATTAAGCAACAAGGATATCCAAGGTAGTGTAGTACAATCGTTTCATGCTGCTTCATTTTATTAATCACCCTATTTGATTTATACGGATAATACCATACCAAATTCTGGTGCCTTTAACTTAAGTACCATATTCATCCGAATCTAAATTTTGCTGAACTTATATATATATAATTCTTTTACTTGCTTCAGTCATTTGACTGTGGCCATGCTGGAGCACCACTTTGAAGGGTTTAAGCTGAACAAATTAACCCCAAGACTTTTTTTTTTAAACTGATGTAAACATACCAAAACCAGTTCTCAAGCAGTGATGGGGAGACAGACACAGACACAAAGACACACAGAGACGTAAACTGAAATGATGTGATGGGCTTCTTTCAGTTTCCGTCCACCAAATCCGCTCACAAGGCTTTGGTTGGCCCGAGGCTACAGTAGATGACACTTGCCCAAGATACCACAGAGTGGGACTGAACCTGGAACCGTGTGGCTGGGAACCAAGCTTCTTACAACACAGCCACAACTTATGATAAATAAAAAACCAAAATACAAAACATAAAAAACTCTTCAATAATAATAATGCAGAATGTAAACACAAACTGTTAAAGATAAAACAAGTCTATGTTTATATCAAATACACCCAAACAAGGAGAATGTCAGCAAAAAAAAAACACGATGATCAGGTTCTTGTTCAAAATTCGGTTTCATTTGTTGAATAAAGACATTGAGTACTTAATAGTTTTTTTGGTAGTTTAAGTTACAGAAGGGTTAATGTTCCCTTTTCCTTTTTTAACAAAGAAATTATTTTATTTTTGTAACTTCTATTTGTTTCTTTTTGTTTTGTTTTTTGGTTTTTTTTCTGCAGAAAGTGCAACAAAATGTTTTGAAATTCTTCTTTGAAGTCTGTTGCAGACAAAAACAGGAAAAGACATTTAGAAAAAACATTGAGGTTAACCCTTTCGTTACCGTATTTCTGTTGAGATGCTCTGTGTTTCTTTCAATCATTTTAAATATAACAAAGAATTTAGTAAAATAACTTGGTTATCATTAAGCTAGTGTTTGGAACATAAATTGTGACTAAGACTTGGTGGAAGATTTTAATTCAAAACTTATGAAAACAAGACATTTTACCACAGAGCCAGAGCCGGTTTTGGCCGGGTTAGTAACGAAAGGGTTAAGAAGGCTGTGTGGTAATCAGCTTGCTTCCCCAATCACATGATTCCGGGTTCAGTCCCACTGCGTAGCACCTTGAGCAAGTTTCTTCTAGTATAGCCCCTGGGGTCGACCAAAGCCTTGTGAGTGGATCTGGTAGCTGGAAACTGAAAGAAGACTGTTGTACATATATGTATGAGTGTGTGTGTGTGTGTGGTGTGTGTGTGTGTGTGTATCAATGTTTGTCCCCCACCATCGCTTGACAACTGGTGCTGGTGTGTTTATTACACATAACGGATCTTTTCGGTTTGAACGGCAGTTTTTTCTAGCGGTGTCATATGAAATTGTCACCCATAATTATGACCCTAGTATCGATCTATTGCATTTCAATCTGTTTTAGGGTTAGGGGTGGGAGGAAGGGTATCTTTTTTTCTTCAGAAATATAAATAAACCCAATCTGTTTCTTAAACGAGGGACATATTCATAGGGCACAGAATGTTTTTCACCTGAATAGACGTCATTGATTGATTGAAATTGCAGTAATTGAAGAAAAAAAAAACAACAAATATCTTACAAACTATAGAATTTTCTCAATAAAGCCAAGAGAAAAAGATGTTTTATAAACACATTCTACCAGTATACGAAGTTTAAAATTTTTTATTTACGTGGAAATTATTTTAAAAAACTGCCGGTCATACCGAAAAGATCCCACATAACTTAGCAGTTTGGCAATATAGACTGGTAAAATAAGCACCAGCCTTTGGAAACAAGTACTGGGATCAATCCATTCAACTAAAAAATTCTCCAAGGTGGTGCCCCAGCATGGCCATAGTCTAAAGACTGACACAACATTTTCTATTACAACTATCACTCCATTGGTTACGATGACAAGGATTCCAGGTGATCCAATCAACAGAACAGCCTGCTCGTGAATTTAACGTGCATGCGGCTGATCACTCCACAGATATGTGGACCCTTAACATAGTTCACAGGGAGATTCAGCACAACACAGAGTGTGACAAGGCTGGTCCTTTGAAATACAGATACTACTCATTTTTGCTAGCTTCGTGCTAAGCTTTGTCAGTGAACAGGTTACGGTCTGAAAGCGACGAAAATATTTTGACAAATTAAATTTAAATGTTGAAGTGAATCTAACGGTTTTGTGTGTTTCTTAAATGGCTTATAAACACCTTCCACGCTGCAATTGTTTTATATATATATATATATATATATATATATATATATATACCGGAGTAAACACATAAATGTGAAACAAGTGGAAAAAAGAGTACTCAAATACCAGTGGTAGAGTAATATGCTTTATTTAAAGCAGCAGAAAATTCATCAAAACCTGTTACTCTGAGTTCATGTTCCCGTTCGTCGGACAGTTTTGCTAGAATATTCTAGCAAAACTGTCCGACGAATGGGAACGTGAAACTCAGAGTAACAGGTTTTGTTGAATTTTCTGCTGCTTTAAATAAAGTATATATATATATATATCATCATCATTGTCTAACGCCAGCTTTCCATGCTAGCATGGGTTGGACGGTTTGACTGAGGTCTGGAGAGCCAGCAGCTGCACCAGGCTCCAATCTGGTCTGGCAGAGTTTCTACAGCTGGATGCCCTTCCTAATGCCAACCACTCCAAGAGTGTAGCAGGTGCTTTTCACATGCCACCGGTTGGTGCAGTTTATATAAATTTAAATAGAGGTTAAATTAGCCTCATTAAGGGATAGTAATATCCAATGAAATACTGGTTCGTTACTTAATATTTGTTTTGAGTAATAACAATATTCATAAAATAATAGGTCTCTCTTTTTCACTCTTTTACTTGTTTCAGTCAGTTGACTGCGGCCATGCTGGAGCACCGCCTTTAGTCAAGCAACTCGACCCCGGGACTTATTCTTTGTAAGCCCAGTACTTATTCTATCGGTCTCTTTTGCCGAACCGCTAAGTGACGTGGACATAAACACACCAGCATCGGTTGTCAAGCAATGCTAGGGGACAAACACAGACACACAAACGTACACGCACACATATATATATATACATATATACGACGGGCTTCTTTCAGTTTCCGTCTACCAAATCCAAACACACGGCTTTGGTCGGCCCAAGGCTATAGTAGAAGACACTTGCCCAAGGTGCCACGCAGTGGGACTGAACCCGGAACCATGTGGTTGGTAGGCAAGCTACATACCACACAGCCACTCCTGTGCCTATATATAAATTATGGTTCATAATCATTCAAAAGAAAATTAAGAAAGCGGGAATATAGTGTTTAATAAAAATTTAGTATCTGCAAAAATCTGTTGGATTTTTGCAGGTAAATTTTTATTAAATGGTTTATCTCCATTTTCTTAATTTTCATTTTTTTTTATGTATGTATCAAGAAACTGACCCCATGTAAAAGTGCCTGGCCAGTGCCACATAAAAAGCACCCTGTACAAATTGTACACAATGTAAAGCGGTTGGTATTAAGAAGGGCATCCAACCATGGAAACCACGTCAGAACAGATGACTGGAGCCTGGTGCAGCCCTCCAGCCTCGCCAGCTCCTTTCAAATTGTCCTACCTATGCAGCATGGAGATTCAAATGTTAAGTGATGATAATAATGAATGAAGCAATATCCTTTTATTCTTTTTACTTGTTTCAGTCATTTGGCTGCAGTCATGCTGGAGCACCGCCTTTAGTCAAGCAAATCGACCCCAGGACTTATTCTTTGTAAGCCTAGTATTTGTTCTATCGATCACTTTTGCCGAACTGCTAAGTTACGGGATGTAAACACACCAGCATCGGTTATCAAGCGATGTTGGAGGTACAAATACAGACACACAAACATACACACACATACATACTACATATGACAGGCATCTTTCAGTTTCCGTTTACATAATCCACTCACAAGGCTTTGGCTGGCCTGAGGTTATAGTAGAAGACACATGCTCAAGGTGCCATGCAGTGGGACTGAACCCGGAACCATGTGGTTGCTAAGTAAGCTAATTACTACACAGCCACTCCTGCGCCTAATAGTAGAAATAAGTTGTGTAACAGACATGCGATAATTACATTTGCATAACGCATGTAATAATTAGATTATATATTATGCACTTTGTGTTCTGTCATGCATATGGTGCCCCAGGCTGTGGAGCAAAAAAGGGCTGGGTCAACTTAGGTCAGCTTGAATTTATAATACGAAAAGCACTTGCCTGTGGGACCAAACTCAAGAAAGACCACGTGGTTCAAAAGCAAACTTCTTAACCATATAACCACACCTATACATACATACACTCAATTTCATGCATATACATACATAACTACATATGTGGAGGCGCAATGGCCCAGTGGTTAGGGCAGCAGACTCGCGGTCGTAGGATCGCGGTTTCGATTCCCAGACCGAGCGTTGTATGTGTTTTTTGAGCAAAAACACCTAAAGCTCCACGAGGCTCCAGCAGGGGATGGTGGTGATCCCTGCTGTACTTTTTCACCACAACTTTCTCTCACTCTTACTTCCTGTTTCTGTTGTACCTGTATTTCAAGAGGGCCGGCCTTGTCACTCGCTGTGTCACGCTGAATATCCCCGAGAACTACGTTAAGGGTACACGTGTCTGTCTGTGGAGTGCTCAGCCACTTACACGTTAATTTCACGAGCAGCCTGTTCCGTTGATTCGGATCAACCGGAACCCTCGTCGTCGTAACCGACGGAGTGCTTCAAAATATTGTATCAAAATTTCATGCCTTTATTTGTAAAGTTAAGGAAGTTATTAAGAATTGAAAGCCATCAGTGACTTTAGGGACACCCTGTATTAATAATACACATAAGGCAGTAATATAACGGAATCGTTAGCACATCAGGCAAAATCGGATCAACCGGAACCCTCATCGTCGTAACCGACGGAGTGCTTCCAACTACATATGTACATACATACACATCAATACACCCATACACAAACATACAGATATAGATATACATATAGATATTATACATGTGATATAGATATACATGTGCAGTGGTGGTTCCCCCTATGAATGCAAAACATGCAGGGCATGCCTAAGATGTAGACATGAATGCAAGTAAAAACAAAAAAAAGCATATTTTAATACAAATCTTTCATTTTATGAGAAACAGCTGGGGAAAAAGGGGGTGGAGAACAAACATGCTAAATGTACTATACTTCAATTATAATAAGGGCCTGATTTTTTTTTTTAATTGCATACTCTGGTTTTAGTATCAGGGGCTGCCCTTGTTATATGTTCTTACACACATATATATTCATGCACATATATACGGATTATATATATATATATATATTATACACATATATATATACACACACACATACGGATTATATATATATATATATATTATATATATATATATATATATATATATATACATACACATATATATACACACACACATACGGATTATATATATATATACATACATACACATATATACACACACACACATACGATTATATATATATAATATATATATATATATATACATACATATATATATACACACACATACATACAGATTATATATATATATAATAATTCTATTGCTCTTTTACTTGTTTCAGTCATTTGACTGCGGCCATGCTGGAGCACTGCCTTTAGTTGAGCAAATCAACCCCAGGACTTATTCTTTGTAAGCCTAGCACTTATTCTATTGGTCTCTTTTGCCAAACCGCTAAGTGACGGGTACGTAAACACACCAGCATATATGTATATGTATGTGTATATATGTGTATGTATACATACATATACACACATATATATATATATATGTATGTATACATACACATATATACACATACATATATATATATGTATGTATACATACACATATATACACATACATATATATATATGTATGTATACATACACATATATACACATACATACAGGAAGATATCTATATATATATGTAAATATATATGATACCCACTTACTGACAGATTGTGTATACAGGGAAGTATGCATACACATATGTACATGAGTATACACATACACACATGGATGTGTGATTGTGTGCATGTTTGTTTGTATGTGTATGTATACACACACACACACTACAACACACTTATGTGTATATGTGTGTATTTATATACGTGCACACATGCTTATGTTTGTATGTGTATATATATATATATATATATTATATATATATATATTTATTTTATAGAAGGAGCTTCTACAGGACTAGAACTGTTTCGTTCTAGTCCTGTAGAAGCTCCTTCTATAAAATAAATTACTTTACTCTGCTATGTATTGAGTACCTTATTTACGTGTGGTTAACCCAGACTCAACCCGGGACCTACATATATATATACACACATACATACATAAATACATGTATATACACACACATGCACTCACGTTTGTGTGTGTGTGCATATGCACATACACATTTATGTCTGTGCATATATATATTATTTCTTTACTACCCACAAGGGGCTAAACACAGAGGGGACAAACAAGGACAGACAAACGGATTAAGTCGATTACATCGACCCCAGTGGGTAACTGGTACTTATTTAATCGACCCCGAAAGGATGAAAGGCAAAGTCGACCTCGGCGGAATTTGAACTCAGGACGTAACGGCAGACGAAATACGGCTACGCATTTCGCCCGACGTGCTAACGTTTCTGCCAGCTCGCCGCCTGTGCATATATATATATATATATATATATGTATGCACACACACACAGATATATAAACACACACACATGTGCCTATGTATATGTGCGTATATATACGTACACGTTCACAGACAGACAAACAGACAGACACAGATATTCAGGTCAAAGCAATATAAATATCATAATTGGTTGAATAAGTGTCTTTGACATCTGTTTGTTCATCACTCGTGTACCTGGAAGCCTGCCTCTCTCTCTTCTCTCTCTCTCTTATTTATTCTTATTTTTCTTTCATTTCTTATTATTCAAAGCCAAAACGGACTGGCTACAAAAGTCAGCTATGCTTTGAGAGTGGGGTATCGCCTTCATCCTTCACCATCATCATCATCATCATCATCATCATCATAATGAGCAATGGATGGTAAAGAACAACACTGGCATATTTTAAAACAGCTGCACAGTCTCTTATCTCCAACCTGCTGTTGCCAGCTTAAAACAGAGGTGCCGAAAAATGCCTTTCTTTTTTTCTCCCCACCAAAAAGAAAGCAATCGCCATTTCTGCCGCCCGCCCTGCCGCAAGCATTTCGCCTAAAACATTTGGTAGTTTTTGGAATCAATTAACAGGATAGTAGTCGGCGGCAAGCACATTGTTGTAGTGTACAGCTTAATATTATTGTTGTTGTTGTTGTACTTGGCATTTTCGTCGTTGTTATTGTTGATGGTATGGGTGTGTTTTGTGAATGACAATTTTTTTCTTCAGTAGAATTTTTTTTTTTTTTGTTTTCTAGTATTATTCTTATATTTTATTTTATTTTATTTCTTTTTATTTTACTTCAGTCATTGGGGCTGCAGCCAAGCTGGGGCCGACATTCACCCCAGGCAGGTTGAGCCGGCTTCTTCTACCATGGAAGAAGTTTCGTGGGAATATGTGGATTTCACAAGCATTCCCCAACAATCCCGCATGTAGAGACATCCTGTTTGCTGCAGATTGTCCGTAGATGCAGGGACAGAATGACCGAGGAGCCGCCGGTTACTGAAACAGACACTCCGAGGATTTTCACTAGGTTGTGGCCCTAATACCACTCAGTGTCAGACCAATCTGCCTTGGGTGGCCCTACCAGGAACCGAAGTTCCCGACGGCATAGCTCTGGCACTACCTGTTGCCAGCGTCCCCACCATGGTGAGGAGGAGATGGACTGGGGCACCACATTGGAGGACTTTAGTTGACTCCAGGACTTTCCTCATTTTTAAAGTCAGGTATTATGCGTGGTTGCGTGGTTAAGAAGTTTGCCTCCCGACCACATAATTCTTGGTTCAGTCCCACTGCGTGGCATTCTGGAAAAGTGTTTTCTACTATAGCTTTGGGCTACCCAAACCTTGCAGTTTGGTAGACAGAAACTGAAAGAAGGCGGCGAGCTGGCAGACACGTTAGCACGCCGGGCAAAATGCTTAGCAGTATTTCATCTGTCTTTACGTTCTGAGTTCAAATCCCGCCAAGGTCAACTTTGCCTTTCATCCTTTTGGTGTTGATAAATTAAGTACCAGTTACACACTGGGGCAGATGTAATCGACTTAATCCCTTTGCCTGTCCTTGTTTGCCCCCTCTATGTTTAGCCCCTTGTGGGCAATAAAGAAATAAGAAGCTTGCTTCCCAACCACATGTTCTGGGTTCACTCCTATTGCATGACACCTTGGGTAAGGTATCAATCCAGTTTCAATCCTGTGTTGGGATTTACTTAAGCTCTTAGATATGTGTGGTAAGTAGCTTGCTTACCAACCACATGGTACTGGGTTCAGTCCCACTGCGTGGCACCTTAGGCAAGTGTCTTCTACTATAGCCTCAGGCCAACCAAAGCCTTGTGAGTGGATTTGGTAGACGGAAACTGAAAGAAGCCCATCGTATATTTGTATATATATATATATATGTGTGTGTGTGTGTGTGTGTGTGTGTGTGTCTGTGTTTGTCCCCCCAACATCGCTTGACAACCAATGCTGGTGTGTTTACGTACCCGTCACTTAGCGGTTTGGCAGAAGAGACCAATAGAATAAGTACTAGGCTTACAAAGAATAAGTCATGGTGTCAATTTGCTCAACTAAAGTTAGTGCTCCAGCATGGCCGCAGTCAAATGACCGAAACAAGTAAAATAGGAAAAGATTATTATTATTATTATTATTATAAAGCCCTAATAATAATAATAAATTATAGAAGAGCTAGTAAACTCACTAATACTTCAGACAAAATGCTTAATGACATTTCTTCTAGGGTTTTACATTTTGGGTCCAAATCCCACCAAGGTCATCTCTGCCTTTCGTCCCTAAGGAGTTAACTCAAGCCACATGATTCTGAGTTCAATCCCACGGGCAAGTGTTTTTTATATTATAGATTCAAGCTGACTTAAGTTGACCCCCAGCCCTTTTTCGCTCCACAGCCTGGGGCATCATGTGCACGACAAAGTGATGAATAAGAGTTAATAAAGCACCAATCAAGTACAAGGATTGATGCCAGCAACTCGTCCCCCACCCCCATCCACATGCTTCCCCTTAAAACATTTTGAACCCTGCATTGGACCAGTGTTCCTTTCAGAGCAATATTGTGATGTCGGTCCCTTATATGCCATAGAAATCAAGTAACTGGCCCGTACAAGTCCTAGGGCTCCAGAACAAAAAAAAAAAAAGAAAAAAAAGAAAAAGGAAATAATTACCGAAATTATTTTATGAAGTCCGAGTAATAATATCAAGTTTATTTCTATAGAAATTTCTCGTTAAGTAAACAACATGTGGGCCCATGGCTTTCATACCCCTCTCCACCCATCTACCCCACTCCACCATCATCATCTTTATTGAGATGTACAGGATTTAAATTCCCTAGCAACTCCTTAACAACCCCCCCCCCCTTCCTTTCTCTTTTATGTATAAATATGATGTTTGGGTGTATTCCCTCTGTCGCATGCATGAGAAGTATATATAAACCTATGTGCAACTGGGTGTGCGCACATGCTTGTTTGTGTGTGTGTAATGATTACATATAAAGATACGAATTCCTGTCATGTACCCCCCTCTTCACTTCTGCCTAGCCAGAACCCTCCTGCTTCCTCCTCTCCCCCCCTCTTCTATCTTCTCTGCAGACGCTTGCCCTAAATGGTTTGCGGGATTGGGGAAATTGTAATTCATTGAGTAATTGCTTGATTGAATTAACTAGACATTTACAAGAGAACTCTTGCCAGCTGGCAAGTGTTCATACAAATATCCTTCGCAGGCAATCGTGTCAGTCATCCAACTCAGCTCCTCTTTCTTTCCGAGTCTACAACTTCAGGTCCACCACAAACCAATGCCAGCACAATGAAAAGCAGGACCTGAGATTGTAATGCTGGAGCAGAGGTAGGTAGACGTGTGTGCTGTGTGCAAGAGTTAAGATGGAGGGGAGCTTCAGTTAACATTCCCTGTGGGAAAAGAACAGGCAGTGATGATGGGGTAGGTAGAGTATGAATGTTTTTGGCAGAGAAAAGGCTAAATAAAGTAACTGAGGTAATCACGTTATCAAAGAAGCTCGAGAGGCAGTTGGATGGAACCTACACTCGCCTCCTTATGAGAGCTCAAAATCTCTCGTGGAAGCGCCATCCAACCAAAATGCAAATATATGGGAAACTACCACCTGTGTCATCTTTTGTGAAAGGTAGGAGAGTCCAGTTTGCTGGACATTGTTCTAGAGCTGAAAACGAGGTAATTTCTACTCTTCTCCTCTGGAAGCCATCTACTCGCAATACCAGAGGGCGCACACTCTCCTACCCTGATGTAATCTCCAGGGATACAGGCATCCAGCAACAGGACCTCCGTAATGCCATGATGGACCGTGAAGTCTGGCGTAGCATGGTAAATTCCATTGTCTCGACCACGGTCGAACAATGATGTTGATGCAGTAGAATAGTTAAGCTGAAATTTTCCATCTCTTCTCTCCCTGATTGTTACCTGTAATCTCTCCTATACATACCACCTTGTATTCTGAGAGTTTGCTCTGGTTCATCTACCATACTCTTTTACTTGTTTCAGTCATTTGACTGTGGCCATGCTGGAGCACCACCTTTAGTCGAGCAAATCAACCCCGGGACTTAATCTTTGTAAGCCAAGTACTTATTCTATCGGTCTCTTTTGCCGAACCGCTAAGTGACGGGGACGTAAACACACCAGCATCGGTTGTCAAGCAATGCTAGGGAGACAAACACATACACACACATATATATATATATATACACACATATATACGACAGGCTTCTTTCAGTTTCTGTCTACCAAATCTACTCACAAGGCATTGGTTGGCCCGGGGCTATAGCAGAAGACACTTGCCCAAGATGCCACGCAGTGGAACTGAACCCGGAACCATGTGATTGGCTAGCAAGCTACTTACCACACAGCCACTCCTGCGCCTATTTATCTTCTTTCTAGTTACTCTCTTTTACCTTTATATAATGCAGGGTAGCCATGAATTATATCTGTAACAAGACACCGGTACTCTATTACATTTTAGCATTTCATTATGTGACATTAACCCTTTAGTGTTCGCATTATTCTGCCAAAATTAATCCTTTTTTATCCACATTGTTTTGAAATAATCATGCATTATCTTGTAGCTATGATATTTTGATGAGGTAGCTGTTAATTTTTAAAACGATATTGTAGGGTTGGTGTGAGAGACCAGATCTGGCCAGTTTGAACATAAAACAGGCAGAATACTTTTGGCCGGATATGCCTGGTTTAAATGCTAGAGGGTTAAGTCACAATTCCTTCGCTCAAATATTCCCCCACTCAGTCGAGGTGGGGGTGGGTTCTTTTTTATTTTGTTAATTACTCAGTGACCTCACTAACATGAGTACCGCAACAAAAAAAGAGCACCTAGTATACACTGTAAAGTGGCTGACATTAAGAAGGGCATCCAGCAATAGAAACCCTGTCAAACAGACAACTGGAGCTTGTTTCCTTCTTGAGCCATGCCTGGCTCATAAGGGCCGGTTCCCTGGTTTCCTTGGTGCATAGGTTCCCCACCTGGATGGGACGTCACTCCGTCGCAGGTGAGCTGCAAGATGCAGGAGGAAAGAGTGGTGAAACAGTCAGCAGAAGTTTGCCATTACCTTCTGCTGGAGCTGCGTGGAGCTTAGGTGTTTCGCTCATAAACATACACATCGCCTGGTCTGAGATTCGAACCCGCGATCCCTTGACCGCAAGTTTGCTGCTCTAACCACTAGGCCATGTGCCTCCACGAATTGGAGCTTGACAGGCCTATGACTCGTCAGGTCCTGTCAAAGTACCCAAACCATGCCAGCATGGAAAACAGATGATGAATGTTGATGATAACACACATACACACACATCTACACATATTGTACATACACATGCATGCACACGCACACGTCTCCATACATATATTGTACATACACATGCACACACACCCATAAATTATACTGTACGTACATACACACACACAACAAGTTTCCGTACAGTTTCTATATCCTAAATTTTACTTATGAGGTTTGGTCAACCTGAGACGGATACTTGGCCAAAATGGAATGCAACGAGATCTTATCTGAAACAAGGTGACTTCAAAGCAAACCTATTAATTACATGGCCATACCTGAGCGTACATGGCCGAAAACTTTGTAACCACTCAACCATGACGGCATACTTTTTATCCACACACACATACAAACATTGGGTAATTGAGTACAGGAAATTGTAGCCTTTCAGTTATTTGAATGTGGCCATACTGGAGTGCTACCTTTAGTTGAACAGATCGACCCCAGGACTTATTCTTTGTAAACTTAGTACTTAACTTATTGGTCTCTTTTGCTGAACTGCTACGTTACGGGCACGTAAACACACCAATATCGATTGTTACAGACACACATAACACAAATATATACATATATATATAATATGACAAGCTTCTTTCAGTTCCTATCTACCAAATCCACTAACAAGGCTTTGGTCATCCTAAGGCTATAGTAGACACTTTCCCAAGGTGCCATGCAGTGGGACTGAACCCATAACTATGTGGTTGGTAAGCAAGCTACTTACCACACAGCCACTCCTGCACCTATTCAGCTATAATGTTTTTAATAGTAACAATAATAACAATAATAATAATAATAATACATATATATAATATATATATATATATATATATATATATATATATATACAGGAGTAAACACATAAATGTGAAACAAGGTGGAAAAAAGAGTACTCAAATACCAGTGGTAGAGTAATATGCTTTATTTAAAGCAGCAGAAATTTCAACAAAACCTGCTACTCTGTTACGGAAACGTGAAACTCAGGTAACAGGTTTGTTGAATTTTCTGCTGCTTTAAATAAAGTGTATATATATATATATATATATATATATATATATATATAATACCAGACCAAATATCTTGAAAGCTTGGTGCCAGAAATGGCCCAAGTTTCTAAATTTTTTTTTTTTTTCTGGACACAGTAGAAGTATATGCTTAAAATATAAAATGACCTATGAAAAAAAAAAAAAAAAAAATTGTATTTAAGGGGTTCAAATTAATACAATTCCAAAGCAGGGCCTGTTTGATATATATATTAATCCATTTAAAATTCTAAAAGCATATCATACTGTACCATGGATACAGTATAATATTTATACAATGAAAATTCAAAGGCAGAAAAGCAGAGCTTCATTTTATTTTAAAGATACAGGTACAAATTAGCACAATTCTAAAGCAGAGCATACTCTTTTACTTGTTTCAGTCATTTCACTGCGGCCATGCTGGAGCACCGCCTTTAATCGAGCAACTCGGCCCCGGGACTTATTCTTTTGTAAGCCCAGTACTAATTCTACCGGTCTCTTTTGCCGAACCGCTAAGTGACGGGGACGTAAACACACTAGCATCGGTTGTCAAGTAATGCTAGGGGGACAAACACAGACACACAAACATATACACACACATACATATATATATATATATATTATATATATATATATATATACGACAGGCTTCTTTCAGTTTCCGTCTACCAAATCCACTCACAAGGCTTTGGTCGGCCCGAGGCTATAGCAGAAGACATTTGCCAAAGATACCACGCAGTGGGACTGAACCCGGAACCATGTGGTTGGTTAGCAAGCTACTTACCACACAGCCACTCCTGCACCTAAAGCATGTTTACCTTTTTTATGTGGATGATACAGATTAAAGAACAAAGCAATTTTTAACACACCATTATGCAAATTAGTCAACTTCAAAGATGCAGACCATTTACTCAATACAGAGTACAGCATATTATTGCACGATATTGCATTATATAATCAGGTTTCTGGAAACCAAATAAGAGGTCCAATAGTATATTATACATACATAGATACATACACACACACATACATACATAGACACACAGACATATCTTTATTTCATATACAGCTTGCACTGCAAGACGCACCCTTCATCTGCTGTGGACTGGAGATCACACCGATTATATGAGAGCAAGAGAGAGAGAGATTTACTTGTAAGTGTGAGCATGAATATATACCCACCTATCCTTAATCCACTGATTATAAATATCTAATAGATACTTAGATTTTAATATCTCTGGCAGACAGAAAATTTGGGTCGGATATTTTTTGGTTTCTTGTTTTTTTTTTTTGTTTTTTGGTTTTTATTATTATTTATTTTTATAATTCATTTTATTTCCTCTAGGAGAGATATAAACAACTTGGAAAATATAATTATCGCTTCATCCCCAGCCGCTACCTTAAACACCAGTAACACCACCACTACTACTATCACCAATACCATCATCTAAAAAACAATTTATATTGTTAGTACAGTAATGCCACAAGCCAAATGGTACTTCGTCAGTTATCGACGAAGAGTGTTCCAGTTAATTCACTCATCAGAACAGCCGGCTCGTGAAATTAACATGCATGTGGCTGAGCACTCCAAAAACACGTGTATGCTTAGTTCTCAAAGAGAGATTTGGTTTGCTGTTGTTAATAAGTGTCCGAATTGATCTGATCAATGGTGGAACCTGCTCGTGAAATTAACATGGCCGAGTACTCCACAGACACACATATCCTTAGTTCTCAGGGAGATTCAGTGTAACTTATCAGTTCATCTGTCACTGACGAGTGTTCTAATCAACTTGATCACTGGAACAGCCAGTTTGTGAAATTAATGTGCAGGTGGTTGAATATTCTGCAGACATGCGAACCCTTAATGTAGTTTATAAGGAGATTCAGAGTGACACAATGTGACAAGGCTGGCCCTTTGAAGTACAAATACTACTCATTTTTACCAGCGAGTGGCACTTAAAAGGCACCATTCGAACGTGATCATTACCAGTGTTGCATTACTGGTACTCGAGCCCCATGCTAGTAGGGTATTAAGAGCACCATCCAAGCATGATCGCTGCCAGAGCGGCTCTCTGGCCTCCGTGCCGGTGGCACGTAAAAGACACCATTCGAGCGTGATCATTACCAGCATCGCCTTACTGGCACCTGCGCTGGTGGCATGTGTAAAAGATTCAAGCGAGGTCGTTGCCAGTGCTGCCTGACTCACTCCGTGCCGGTGGCACATAAAAGCACCCACTACACTCTCGGAGTGGTTGGCGTTAGGAAGGGCATCCAGCTGTAGAAACTCTGCCAGATCAAGATTGAAGCCTGGTGCAGCCATCTGGTTCGCCAGCCCTAAGTCATACGTCCAACCCAGGCTAGCATGGAAAGCGGACGTTAAACGATGATGATGATGAATGGATTGGAGCAACATGAAATAAAGTGTATTGCTCAAGGGCAATACACTTTATACACCGGATATTGAACTCATAAGTGTGCCTTCCCACTAGTAAAACCACCACCATCTCAACAACAGATGTATCAGGCAATTTAAGGGACATCGCGGACAATAAAAACGAAAGGTAAAAATATTCCCTTTCATGGTTGAGGTATCACTTTGTACTTCACTAATTCTGCGAACCTAAGACATTGTCTTTTCTATTCTTTTATTTTTTTTACTTGTTTCAGAAATTTGACTTTGGCCATGCCTGGACTTATTTTTGTAAGCCTAGTACTTATTCTATTGGTCTCCTTTGCCAAACTGCTAAGTTATGGAGGGCATAAACACACCAACACCAGTTGTCAAGCAGTGATGGGGGGGACAAGCACAGACACAAAAAAATATACATACATACATACATATACACACACACACATACATACACACAACAGGCTTCTTTCACTCACAAGGCTTTGGTTGGCCGAGGTACCTGCTCAAGGTGCCACGCAGTGGGACTGAACCCGGAACCATATGGTTGGGAAATAACCCGGGCTTCAATCTTGATCTGGCAGAGTTTCTACACATGGATGCCCTTCCTAATGCCAAACACTCCGGAAGTGTAATGGGTGCTTTTATGTGCCACCGGCACGAGGGCCAGCATCAGTTGTCAAGCGATGTTGGGAGGACAAACACAGACACACAAATGTACACACACACACACACACACACACACATATATATCTGACAGGCTTCTTTCAGTTTCCATCTGCCAAATCCACTCACAAGGCTTTGGCTGGCCCGATGGTGTGTTTACATCCCTGTGACTTAGTGGTTTGGCAATAGAGACTGATAGAATAAATACCAGGCTTTAAAAATGTAAAGTCCTGGGAGGTCAATTTGTATGACTAAAACATGTAAAATTCACTCACAAAGAATGCGCTTTTAACGTGGAAGCCCCACTGGAGCTTTTTACGTGGCACCAGCACCAACAGGGTCATCGAGTATCTTGCAAGACAAAAACCCCTCAACTGGGCAGGGGGTAGGAGCGAATTGTATTGAGGTGGAGGAGGTGTATTGAGTGGGTGTGGCATTGTGTCAATTGAGAGATTTAAGATATAGAGGAGACAGGTATAGGTGTCATGCTGTAGAGTAGTAAATAGAGGGGGTTGGAGATTAATATAAAGAGTGGTAGTGAGAGAGAGATGATGGCGGAGAATGTGTCAGGCCATGCCCTCATGTGTGTGTGTGTGTGTGTGCGTGCATGCATGCGTGTGTATGTGTGATTGAGTGAGTGTACATGTGCTCATATGTGTGTACATGTGATCTTGTATGTGTGTACATGTGTGCTTATATATATATATATATATACATATATATATATACACGTGTATATGTAGATATATATATATTTGTGTGTATATGTGTATTCATATATATATATACGTGTGTGTACGTATATATATATTTATGTGTACATGTGTGCTCATATATATACATGTGTGTACATATATATTTGTGTGTACATGTGTGCTTATATAAATATACATGTGTGTACATATATATATTTGTGTGTACATGTGTGCTCATATGTGTGTGCATGCGTGAGTGCTCATGTGGGCTCATATGTAAGTATACGCGTTTGCACATGTGTGTATGTGCGCGTATGGGTGTGCGATCCTAGGGTGTCTGTATCAGTTGTCGCTGACTTAGATCTCATAGTTTGATAAAAATGATTGTCAAAAACAAACGTAACATAAATTCGCCAAAAAGAAAACGCCACGGAAAAAAACATACACAAAAAATATACCCAAAACATAATATTGAAACAAAACAAAATAACAACAAATAAATGAATTACAAAGAAAAAAAATGAAACAATTCAAAGAAAGTTAAAGAAAAATAAAAAAAAAGAGATCAAGAAAAAAGAAAAAAGAAAAACACAAAAAAATTGCATTCTTTTTTGTCTGTTTATGGCAGAAATTTTTGCTGATGTCATGAAGTGAAAGATTTTTTTTTTTACCTCAAGATACATGTCTAGAGCAAGTGCTCTGCATCCGGTATGCCACTGCACACTGGCGTGCCACAAGACGATGCTAGGTGTGTCACAGTGTAACCTGAATATATAATTTTTTTTTTCCTATGCTTTTAGATATATTTTCGGTCCAGGTGTGCCGCCGAATTTTGAAAAGAATACAAAGGTACCACAAGTGAGAAAAAGGTTGCAGGGACCCATGGTACCCAGTCTGTAGACTTCATTAGTCTCCAAAATGGTTTCTAGACCACTCTATAGACCAGTGCACTGCAACTGGTGAGCCATGAGACGAAGCTAAGTGTGTCACAATGTCACCTAAATATAATAATTTTTTCTCCTGATACTTTTAGATATATTTTTAGTTAGTTTTTAGCCGTTACGTTCTGAGTTCAAATTCCGCCGAGGTCGACTTTGCCTTTCATCCTTTTGGGGTCGATAAATAAAGTATCAGTTTCGCACTGGAGTCGATGTAATCGACTTAATCCCTTTGTCTGTCCTTGTTCAAATTCCGCCAAGGTCGACTTTGCCTTTCATCCTTTCGAGGTCGCTAAATAAAGTACCAGTTTCGCACTGGAGTCGATGTAATCGACTTAATCCCTTTGTCTGTCCTTGTTCAAATTCTGCCGAGGTCGACTGTGCCTTTCATCCTTTCGGGGTCGATAAATAAAGTATCAGTTTCGCACTGGGGGTTGATGTAATCGACTTAATCCCTTTGTCTGTTCTTGTTTGTCCCCTTGTGGGTAGTAAAGAAATATATAAGTGTACTGTAAGTGAAAAAAAGTTTTAAATTCCAACAGGCACAAGCAAGCTGATTGGTTAAGAATTTCATCCATCCTCTGTCCATTTTCTCTGCTTGCTTTTCATGAGAGGGTTATTAAGATAGAGTCCTTAAGCACCTCCACTGTAAGACCCTATTAGAAGCAACCATCATCAGACTTTCTGGCTGGATTCCCCAGAATGACCAATCAAAAAACCCTGATATTCTCCAATCATCTCATTCGTCTATTCCCTAGGTCTCCTGTTGGTTGGCTCAGCTTGAAGAATCCATCTTGTGATTCTTTCCAGCAACATTCTAACCACATGTCAGAAGTACTGGAGCTGTGACCTCCCAATGTGGAAAAGTGGTGGCTTGACCTGAAAAAAACTCCCTTATCTCTAAGCTGCACACCTTGTCAAATAATGAAACCTGTGGCAATATACTGTGCCCAAAGTTTGAAGGATAATCTTTATGTGCCACCGGCATGGGTGCCAGGTATGTGGCACTGGCATTGGCCCCAACTACGATTTCACTTGGCTTGATGGATCTTCTCAAGCACAGCACTATAAACACTATCTGTGCAGGTTGTTCAACAAGAAATTGCAGAATCCTCATCTGTCGTCTACAACAGGAGAGTCCGCAAACTATGGAATATTCAGCCACTTACATTTAATACAATTGTAAGACAAGCTTCGACTGATTGATCAACTGGGAAAAAAAAAAGAGATCCTTGAAACTGACAGATAACCACTTTTTGTAGTTTTCGGTGGCACATAAAAAAAAACCATCCAAGCGTAGCCGTTCGCCAGCCTCGTCTGGCACCAACATAAAAAAACACCATCCGAGCGTGGCCGTCTGCCAGCCTCGTCTTGCACCTGTGTCGGTGGCACATAAAAAAACACCATCCATGCGTGGCCGTTCGCCAGCCTCGTCTGGCACCTGTGTCGGTGGCACATAAAATCACCCACTACACTCTCGGAGTGGTTGGCGTTAGGAAGGGCATCCAGCTGTAGAAACAACTGCCAGATCTGACTGGCCTGGTGCAGCCTTCGGGCTCCCCAGACCCCAGTTGAACCTCCAACCCATGCTAGCATGGAAAGGAGACGTTAAACGATGATGATGATGAATTCCAACAATGTGAATGCAATTGTATAGCCCTGAGTTCAATCCCAAGCAACATGTCACATCCTTGAGCAAGACACTTTATTCCACATTGCTGCAGTCCACTCAGCCGGCAAAAATTGAGTTGTATCTGTTGTTCAATAGACTAGGCTTGTAACATTCGCTGTGTCACACTGAATCTCCTTGCAAACTACATAAACCCTTTAGCATTTAAACCGGCCATATCCGGCCAAAAATATTCTGCCTGTTTTAGTCAACTGGCCAGATCTGGTCCTCACAACCCTACAATATCGCTTTAAAAATTAACAGTTACCTATCAAATCTCAAACGACAGATAATGCATGATTAGTTCAAAACAAAGTGGAATAAAAAACGATAACTTGGCAGAATAATGCGAACACTAAAGGTTAAACCTTCAATCCAGCCCAAATATTCTACTGTTTTAATTCAAACTGCCTGGATCTGGCCTCTCACACTACCCTAAATGTCATCCTAAGCTTATACAATCATATCACTGAAATCTCAAAGCTATACGATAATGCACAATTAATTATAAACAAGGGATATTAGTTGAATCATGCACAGCAATCGGATGTTAAAGGATTAACATAAGACAAATTACATTGATGTCTTAAGCTGATTGTTTGATGCATATCTTAAAACATATTTTTATATTTAGATGGTTTGGGGAATATAGCATATATTTAAAACATATCTTTAGCTCATTAGCATTTAAACTGGCCATACCTGGCCAAAATATTCCAGGTGCCTTATGTTCAAAGTGGCCAGATCCGGTCTCTGACACCCACCCTACAATGTCATTCTACAAATAAGCAATAACATTGTCAAAATTTCGAAGCTACACAATAATACATGATAAATGCAAAAATAAGGTGAATGTTATATTTCTCAGGGTAACGGTTAACATAAGACAAATTGCATCCCTGGCACCTGTACCGGTGGCACGGAGTGGTTGACATTAGGAAGGGCATCCAGCTGTAGAAACACTGCCAGATCAGACTGGAGCCTGGTGCAGCCTCCTGGCTTCCCAGACCCCGGTTGAACCATCCAACCCGTGCTAGCACAGAAAATGGACGTTAAATGATGATGATGATGCTTGATACATTTCTTAAGATATATTTTTATATTTAGATGGTTTTGGTAACATAGCACATATTTGAAACATCTCTTTAACTTATTAGCATTTAAACTGGCCATATACAGCCAAAATATTCCAGTGGTCAGATCTAACCTCTCACACCTACCCTACAATGCCATCCTAAATATATACAATCATATCACTGAAATCTCAAAGCTACAAGATCATGCATGACTAATCCAAAGCACCTGTGAGTAAATAAGCATTACATTTGACAGAGAAATCTGAATGCTAAATTAGGGTTAAGGATATGCATGACTGTGAAGCACTCAGCCGCTTGAATGTTAATTTCATGAGCTGGTACACTCATCGGTGTAACCGACGGAGCACCCAATTCTAGCAATACACATTACTATCAAACAATGCTAACACTCCAACCCTCTTTCTCTCTTTCAGTCTGTCTACCTCTCTCTCCTCTCTTTCTTTCTGTCACTGTCTACCTCTCTCTCTCTCTCTCAGCCAAACCCCGATTTTCACGAATGCTTTGTCAATTTATCGGTTGATCTTGACAAGACACCATAGTCATCGTGGTTGTACTGGGAGAGGCAGGGATGCGCAACATCGGGAGCCACAACAGGCAACATGATCCTTATCATCATCATCATCGTCGTCATCATCATCATCAATGTGATTGATGGCATTGGCAAAATGATCATCGTCATCATTGCTCCCACCGAGTCCAATGTCCTCCACTAAATGTACAATCTAACACACCAGACACTTTCTAAGAAAAAAAAAAGTGAATCAGAGCCAGTTGAGTATGTAATTACATGTCAAATCCCTTCAGTTTACAGTAGATCTACTGCAACTAGCCATGCAGTAGATCTACTGCTACTAAATGTATTCAGTAGATCTACTATACATTATATGTATGCTATACAAGTTACAAAAGCAATGAAAATTTTATAAGAAAACAAAAATATATACATATACATATATATATCACGTGACCAACCAGGCTATCAGATGTTGTTACACATCGCTGGTCACAATGCGCTTCGCATTGTTTTAGCCTTCAAATGACGCCACCCCGCTGGCTAAGCGAGCAGGCCAACAGAAGAAAGAGAGAAAGTTGTGGCGAAAGAGTACAGCAGGGATCGTCACCACCCCCTGCCGGAGCCTCGTGGAGCTTTTTAGGTGTTTTCACTCAATAAACACTCACAACGCCCAGTTTGAGAATCGAAGCTGCGATCCTACGACCACGAGTCTGCTGCCCTGACCATTGGGCCATTGTGCCTCCACACACGGACACACATATATATATATGACCTTTGAACATTAGGCCTCACCGAAGCAATGACTAGTGACCGAGACCTTTGGAAACATGATGTGCTTGAGAAGACCCGGCAAGCCAAGTGAGACCATAACCTCGTGGCCTATGCCAGGGATGTAACCGGCCTACTTATGCATACCTTTCCTTCAATGGACACTAAACTCTGCTTGCGAAGACCCGTTGAAGCAAATGAAATTGAAATCGAAATTAAATTCGATGACTGGCATCCGTGCTAGTGGATCACTAAGAGCACCATCTGAGCATGATCGTTATCAGTGCCGCTGGACTGCCTCCTGTGCAGGTGGCACGTAAAAAACACCATTTGAGCATGGCTGTTGCCAGTACCGCCTGACTGGTCCTCATGCTGGTGGCATGTAAAAGCAGCCACTACACTCTCGGAGTGGTTGGCGTTAGGAAGGGCATCCAGCTGTAGAATCTCTGCCAGATCAAGACTGGAGCCCGGTGCAGCCATATGGTTCGCAAATCCTCAGTCAAATCGTCCAACCCATGCTAGCATGGAAAGCGGACGTTAAACAACGATGATGATGAGATATTATATATATATATATATATATATATATATATATAATATATATATAATATCATGATTGTACTGGGAGAGGTAGGGATGCGCAACATCAGGAGCCACACAGGAAACATGATCCTTATCATCATCATCGTCATCATTGCTCCCACCGAGTCCAATGTCCTAGTATGCAGTCCTGCAAATTATATTTACCTTGGACGGTCGTACCGATGATCTACGGACAATTATGTAAGTAAGATTACGTAATTTGTTGATAGTGAAACAGATACGAATAATCCATATTATTATTACTTTTTCTTTTGTCTTGCTCGATTACGTTTTGGTTGTTTTGCTAAATTTTTCTTGAGAACATTTCTTAGTGGTGAGACCATAGCGGATCTATTTCTAGCATATGGGTGTCCACACAGTGGTTTCCCTCTAATATATATAAAATGAGTGGAAATTGGACTGGCGAGTGTGTTAGATAATAAGGCAATAAGACAATATGACTCTCCCCAGACACAACAAAATTTGCTTCAACACAAGAATTCACATAAAGAATCTGGCAAACCAGATGCAAATAGTATCCTTAAACTTTGTGTAGGACTTCCAAAACTGATGGGCAGAAAGGAATATGTCATAAAAGAAACAATCATGTTCCTTTTATCATATGATATCCATACTCTTGTATGGTACTTATCATGCAATATCCATATTCCTATCATTATGACAATAATATACCATGTGATACCATGAAATTGCTATCAATATGGCATGTACCATGTGACATCCACATTTCTATCACTATGGCATGTACCATGTGACATCCACATTTCTATCCCTACGGCATGTATCATGTGATATCCATATTCCTAAAAATGATGATGATGATGATGATGATGATGATAATCCCATCTTCTATAGGCAAAAGGCCTGAAAATTGTGGGGAGGGAGCTAAGTCAATTACATTCATCCCAGTGCTCAACCGGTACTTAATTTATTGACCCTGGAAGGATAAAATGCAAAGATGACTTTGGTGAAATTTGAACTCAAAATGTAAAAAGGAACAAGATACCGCTGAGCATTTTGTCCAGCGTGCTAATGATTCTGCCAGCTCGTTACCATTAATAATGTGTCACAGCACTGACAGGAATTGCAGCATACATTTCTCCGATATAGTTAATGTGAAAGAATGCCACGATAACAACAACAATAATACTCTTTTTTACTTTTTACTCTTTTACTTGTTTCAGTCATTTGACTGCGGCCATGCTGGAGCGCCGCCTTTAATCAAGCAACTAGACCCCGGGACTTATTCTTTGTAAGCCCAGTACTTATTCTATCGGTCTCTTTTGCCGAACCGCTAAGTGACAGGGACATAAACACACCAGCATTGGTTGACAAGCAATGCTAGGGGGACAAACACAGACACACAAACATACACACACATACATATATACATATATACGACGGGCTTCTTTCAGTTTCCGTCTACCAAATCCACTCACAAGGCTTTGGTCGGCCCGAAGCTATAGTAGAAGACACTTGCCCAAGGTGCCATGCAGTGGGACTGAACTCGGAACCATGTGGTTGGTAAGCAAGCTACTTACCACACAGCCACTCCTGCACCTAATAATAATAATAATAATAATAATAATAATAATAATAGTTTAAAATTTGGGACAAAGCATTTTTGAGGGAAAGAGAAGCTGAATACATCATTAAACCCAAGTGCTCAACTGGTACTTATTTTATCAACCCCGGAAGAATTAAAAGGCAAAACTCACCGCAGCAGAATTTGAACCCAGAACATAAATACAGACAAAATGCCACTAAGCATTCTGTCCGGCATGCTAGGGCTTCTGCCAGCTCGTTGCCTCAATAATAATAATAATAATAATAATAATAATAATAATAGGCGCAAGAGTGGCTGTGTGGTAAGTAGCTTGCTTACCAACCACATGGTTCCGGGTTCAGTCCCACTGCGTGGCATCTTGGACAAGTGTCTTCTGCTATAGCCACGGGCCGACCAATGCCTTGTGAGTGGATTTGGCAGACGGAAACTGAAAGAAGCCTGTCGTATATATGTATATATATATAGATATATATGTATGTGTTTGTATATGTTTGTGTGTCTTGACAACCAATGCTGGTGTGTTTACGTCCCCGTCACTTAGTGGTTCGGCAAAAGAGACTGATAGAATAAGTACTGGGCTTACAAAGAATAAGTCCCGGGGTCGATTTTCTCGACTAAAGGCAGTGCTCCAGCATGGCCACAATCAAATGAGTGAAACAAGTAAAAGAATAAAAGAGAGAGAGAGAATAAAGGCCTGAAATTCGTTGGGAGGGGGATAGACAATTACATCGACCCTAGTGCATGACTGGTACTTAATTTATTAATCCCAAATGGATGACTGGTAAAGTGGAGCTCAGTGGAATTTCAACAAAATACCACTAAGCATTTTGCCCGGCGTGCTAACGATTCTGCCAGTTCGCCGCCTTTATTATAGTAATAATAATGAATATATGTATATAAATAGCAAATTTCATATTCTTAAACTTCTGCAGACATCACACCTGGTTCAGAAAAATTGGTTTATTTTCGGGGCAATCTTTATAATTCTTGTTTCACACATGCACGTGAATGTGTGGGTGTACATAAGAGCACTCTCTATAGACAGATAGACAAACACACATGTAAACATATACACATATATACACATGCACTCTCTCTCTCTCTCGCCCACATACATACACAGACACACATATATATATATATAAATATATATATATATATATATATATATAAATATAAATATATATATTATATAATTAGATAGATACAATTAACATATGTAGGGTATGTTTCTTCACATGTGAAGTCTACTTAAACACTCATTGCATCATTCACAAAATGGAAAACCATCACATAACCACACATACACACACACACACACACACACACACACACACACACACATACGCATGCGTGTGTGTGTGTGTGTGTGTATCATTCCACCAATTCTTCTTAAACAATCGTAAATAGAGCAGAACTGGACAGACTAGAAAAACACTCAGCACAGCTAACTTGCTAACAACAATAACAATAACAATAATAATAATAATAATAATAATAATAATAATGATGATAATAAAAACAATACTCTGAAACAAACAAACAAACAAAAGAAAAAAAAGACGAACAAAAACCCGGTGATACTAGGTAAAAAGTTATTAGGCAGGTTCTACTTAAAAGACAGCTTTCCTGCTCTCGAGTGGAAAACGGACACAACTAGAGTTATGGAATTGCTAATGACTGTCTCAGGAAATATCTCTGAGGAATAAGTCTGAGGAACAGAGCTAACAAACCAATTAATAATGAAAGCAGGGCAGATACAAGCGCCGCCGCTGCCGCCGCCACCGGTAGTGGTGGGTAAGTTTGTGACAGGATGGAGAAGGAGAGAGACAAAGAAGGGTCGTGGGTGGGAGTGGAGAGGGTGTTAATTAGTTTGTCTGAAGATATTGGGTGGTGGGCACTTAGTTACAGCACCCGTAGCTTTCTTTTTTTCTTTTTTTTCTTCTCTTTCCATTTCTTTTCTTTCCTTAAGCCCTCCAAGACTGAACGAACGATAGCAACAGCAACAGAAATGGCAATAGCAACAGAGATTGCAATAGCAACAGAGATTGCAATAGCAACAGAGATACTCTTTACTCTTTTACTTGTTTCAGTCATTTGACTGCGGCCATGCTGGAGCACCGCCTTTAGTCGAGCAAATCGACCCCGCGACTTATTCTTTGTAAGCCCAGTACTTATTCTATCGGTCTCTTTTGCCGAACCGCTAAGTGACGGGGACGTAAACTCACCAGCATCGGTTGTCAAGCAATGCTAGGGGGATAAACACAGACACACAAACAAACACACACACACATACATATATATATATATATATATACATATATACGACAGGCTTCTTTCAGTTTCCGTCTACCAAATCTACTCACAAGGCATTGGTCGGCCCGGGGCTATAGCAGAAGACACTTGCCCAAAATGCTACGCAGTGGGACTGAACCCAGAACCATGTGGTTGGTTAGCAAGCTACTTACCACACAGCCACTCCTGCGCGTGTTTTTGTGCATGTCGAAGACAAAATACAAAGGCAAAACAACCAACAAAAAAGAAACAGAGTGGGTAGTTTCTTTGGGGTTTTTGCATGGACTAAAAGAACAATATGAACAATAATGATAATAATATTTAGTTTTTGGATTTGGTTTGCAAGATTCTTTATATGAGTTTGTGTGTTGAAGCATATTCTATTGTGTCTGGGGAGAGTCATTTTCTTTTTGTGCCTTATTATGTAACACACTCACCGGTAAAATTTCCATGTTTTTCTTATTTTTATTGTCCTAAAATTTTCGTTGCGCCTTGCAACCTTTCCAATAGTTTTGACTATAGCGTGTTACATAATAACGCACAAAAAGAAAATGACTCTCCCCAGACACAATAGAATGATAATAATAATAATAATAATAACGTAAAGTATAATAGCCATCTCAATATGGCTAACCACAAAGGGTGGGTGTTACTGAAGCTTTTAGACCCCAGGAGATCATCGTCTCCAGCTGGCTTTAGGCACACTATCTGTGCCCTTATGGTATTTGCAAAGGGAGGTCATCCCTTTCTCGTAAGCCTAAGTGATAATAATAACCCTTTCTACTATTGGCGCAAAGCCTGAAATTTTGTGGGAGGGATCACATCAACTTCAGTACTCGACTGGTACTTAATTTATTGACTTCAAAAGGATGAACGGCAAAGTCAACCTCAGCGGAATTTGAATTCAGAACGACAAGACAGACAAAATGCTGCTAAGCATTTCGCCTGGTGTGCTAACGATTCTGCCAGCTCACTGCCTTTTTTGACGATAATAATAATCTTTTCTATTCTAGGCACAAAGCCCGAAATTTGAAGGATTATTGGATTATCATTTGTATTTCAAGGATTATTGGATTGTCATTTGTATCTCTCTATTTCATTTATTGTTTATATACATGTGTGTGTATGTGTGTGTGTATTTGTATCCCTGCCCCCTTCACCACTGCTTGACAACTGCATTGGTGGGTCCCCATAACTTAGAAGTTCGGCAAAAGAGACCGAGAGAATAAGTACTAGGCTTACAGGGTTACAAAGAATAAGTCCCGGGGGGGTTGATTTCTTCAACTAAAAAAAAACGAAAAACCTTTAAGGCAGTGCTCCAGCATGGCTGCAAAAGACTGAAGCAAGTAAAAGAAAATAAAGAAAAAGAATACACATTATATATATATGGGGCACAGCGGTGGTGCCCCAGCATGGCCGCAGCCTTCGGGCTAAAACATTTTTAAGGACTTAAGGATATATATATATACATATATATATACATATATATATACACATATATATATATATATATATATACACATATATACACACTATATATATATATATATATATATATATATATATATATATATACATACATATACATATATATATATATATATCATATATATATATACATATATATGTATATATATATTTAATATATCAATATTATACATCATATAGTATGTATATATATTATACAATATAATATATATATAATACATATCTATGTATATACCATATAGTCCCAAAACCACATTGAACATGCCATAATGGGTTATCATACAAGCCATTATAAATTTCAATAACAAAGCTTTGGTCAAGCAGAGGCTACAGTAGAAAATAAAGGCTCAAAGAATCAAGCCCAGAATCACATGAGCCCCCAAACCACATGGATTGTAAATCGATCTTGTTTACCACACAGCCATGTTAGCACCAATAATAATAATAATTAATCATGAGCGAGCTGGTAGAATCGTTGACATGCCAGGTGAAACAATAGTATTTCATCCACCTTAACATTCTGAGTTCAAATTCTGCCACAATCAACTAAGCTTATCAAACCAATCTGATCAATTAAAAATAAGTACAGTAAGACTGGGGGGGGGGGTCATGTGAGGACTTCGTCCTGCAGTGGACTGAATACAAAAAAAACCCTTCCAGCCATGTTGAGCCAGTGTGGTAGAGTAGGCTCATCAAACCAGTATGGTCTCAAGCTCAAATTCACAGCCTCCACATCAGACCATGTTTGGTGGAGAGGTCATGGTGAGGCCATCGTCCTGCAGTGGACTGAAGATAGGAAATCAAACCCAATCCAGAAGTGTGGTAGAGTAGGCTCATCAAACCAGTGTGATCTCAAGCATGGTTGGTGGAGAGAATATGTTGAGGTCTTTGTCCTGCAGTGGACTGAACATGACCAATCCGATCCAATCTGATCACTACGTTGTTTTAACCCTTTAGTGTTCACATTATTCTGCCAAAATTAATGCTTTTTTTTATCCACACTGTTTTGAACTAATCATGCATTATCTTGTAGCTATGAGATTTTGATGAGGTAACTGTTAACTTTTAAAATGATTTTGTAGGGTTGGAGTGAGAGATCAGATCTGGCCAGTTTGAACATAAAACAGGCAGAATACTTTAGGCCGGATATGGCTGATTTAAATGCTAAAGGGTTAAGCGATTAGTCTTTAGTGTGTACAATAATTTCTTTTGGTGCGTTGGCAGTAGAACATTTACGCAATGTTGTACATATACACAACTGCTTAGATCAGAAGGAACAATGCAGACGAGACTAGGGTTTACGTATGTGAGGGGTGAGGGCAGGGCCAAAAATATAACTATATGAATAACTATTTGAATCGCTGCCAGTGTCAGTGAAAGGAACATTGGCAGAGAATGGAGTTCCAGAGAGATAACACGGAATTACGTAGATGAAAGAAAGATAAAGGACATGGCGGGGAAGAAGGGGCTGCTTGCTAATCAGTTAGCTATTGAGAGTTGGAAGGTGTAAAGACATATTTAGGGCAACCACTCTGGTGTGTAAGTATTTGGACAAAGCCATGATTATCCCTTTCACCTGTAGCCCCTTCATAAACACGAGAGGGTGCTGTAAAGTTCCTGGCTTTAAGGGTATCACAAAAAGCCTGGCTGAAGACCCAAACTTCTAAGTTCTTTTACAAGACTTAGAAAATCTGAGGGTCCACTGCATATACATGTATACACACATACATATATACATACACATTATATATACACTGTGTGGTAAGTAGCTTGTTTACCAACCACATGGTTCCGGGTTCAGTCCCACTGCGTGGCACCTTGGGCAAGTGTCTTCTACTATAGCCTCGGGCCAACCAAAGCCTTGTGAGTGGATTTGGTAGACGGAAACTGAAAGAAGCCCGTCGTATATATGTATATATATGCCTCTGTGTGTTTGTGTGTCTGTGTTTGTCCCCCTAGCATTGCTTGACAACCGATGCTGGTGTGTTTATGTCCCTGTTCTCTTAGCGGTTCGGCAAAAGAGACCGATAGAATAAGTACTGGGCTTACAAAAGAATAAGTCCTGGGGTCGAGTTGCTCAATTAAAGGCGGTGCTCCAGCATGGCCGCAGTCAAATGACAAACAAGTAAAAGAGTAAAAGAGTACACACACAACAGATTAGTTTCCATCAACCAAATCCACTTGGATCAGGGCTATAGAAGAAGACACTTGCCCAAGGTTTCCACACAATGGGACTGAACCCCAAACTGTGTGGTTGGGAAACAAAGGTTTTACCACACAGCCACACCAGCATTCCACATTTGTCAACAACAACGACCAATAAAATAATATACAAAATACTATTTCGATGGATAAAGAGAGCCACCACCAGCGCCAGTAGCAGCACTACCAATTATCTCTACAGAGAAAATGTGCCAGGCATACCAAGGTACCCTAAGGTACTATACTCTCTCTCTTTTACTCTTTTATTACTCTTTTACTTGTTTCAGTCATTTGACTGCGGCCATGCTGGAGCACCGCCTTTAGTCGAGCAAATCGACCACGGGACTTAAGCCCAGTAC